>NC_050460.1:5663220-5771570 GCF_903995425.1 Onychomys torridus
GATCCTCTTCCAGAGTGTCTTTCAGAAGTTCCGGGGGTGGAGCCTCTTCAGGAGCTGGATCCTCCAGAGTCGAGGCATGAATGGCCAGGCTCCTTGGATCCCGGAGGGCAGCCTTCTTTGCCTCTTGATTGGCCTTCCTGTTTCCCGCTGCCACTGGGGAGTCCCCTTTTTGGTGCCCAGGGCAATGTATGATGGCCAGCTCTCGGGGCAACATTACAGCCTCCAATAGGGCCTCAATTTCTTTTTTATTTTTGATTTCTTTTCCAGCCAATGTTAGTAGCCCCCTTTCTCGATATATTGCCCCATGCACATGTGCTGTTGTGAACGCATACCGGCTGTCAGTATAGATTGTGGCCCGTTTCCCTGCAGCTACAGTGAGAGCCCGCGTGAGCACGATCAGTTCTGCTTTCTGGGCTGAAGTTCCTTCCGGGAGGCTACTAGACCAAATTACCCGATTTTTGTCCACTACGGCTGCTCCCGCTTTCCTCTGCCCCCCACTCAGGAAGCTGCTGCCATCCGTATACCATATCAGATCAGAATGGGCTAGAGGCTGGTCTGTTAGGTCCTTTCGGACCCCGGTCTCTTCAACTAGGATGGCCTCACAGTTATGGACTAATTCATTCTCACCCTCCTCCGGGGAGATTGGGAGGAGAGTGGCCGGATTCAAAAGGGACGGGGGCCCAAATGTGATGTGGTCTCGGTCTAGTAGCGTTGTCTGGTAATAGGTGGCCCGGGCATTGCTCAGCCATCTTTTGGGCAGCTGGCGAACAATGCTCTCTAGCGCATGGGGAGCAATGATGGTCAGGTGCTGCCCCAGAGTCAATTTGTCCGCGTCTCTCACCAGAGTAGCCGCTACTGCCACTGCCCGAAGGCAAGTGGGCCATCCTCTAGCCACTGGGTCGAGTCGTTTGGATAAGTAGGTGATGGGCCGTTTCCAGGGTCCGAGAGCTTGCACTAGTACACCAACCGCCACCCCCTTTTTCTTGTGGAGGTACAGGGTGAAGGGCTTACTCACATCAGGAAGGGTGAGGGCAGGTGCCGACAGGAGTGCCTTCTTCAGCACCTCGAACGCTGTCTGGTGTTCCTTTTGCCAGACAAAGGAGTTCTTTTCCTTGAGTAAGGGGGAGAACGGCTCAGTTATGGCGGCGAATCCTGGGATCCATAGGCGACAGAACCCTGCCACACCTAGGAACTCCCGCAGTTGACAGCGATCCGATGGGGCAGGGATGTTGGCCACCGTTTTCTTTCGGGCATCTGTCAGCCATCTTTTCCATCCTTCAAGAGAGTAGCAGAGAAAGGTGACTCAGTTCTGGCAAATTTGTGCCTTCTTGGCGGATGCTCTATATCCCAATTTTGTCAAGGTACCCAGCAGTTTCTCTGTCCCCCACCTACAGGCATCTTGGTTGTCAGTTGCCAGTAGGAGGTCATCAACGTATTGGAGGAGAGTGACCTCGGGGGTTGTCTCTCAGAACTCTCGGAAGTCCTGATGCAAGGCCTCATTGAAGATGGTTGGGGAGTTCTTGAATCTCTGTGGGAGCCTGGTCCAAGTTAACTGCCCTGTTCTCCCCTTCTTGGGGTCTGACCATTCAAAGGCAAAAAGTTTCTGACAGTCCGGGTGAAGGGGCAGGCAGAAGAAAGCATCCTTCAGGTCTAAAACTGTGTACCAATTTCGTTCTGGGGGCAGCGTACTTAGAAGGTTGTAGGGGTTGGGCACTGTGGGGTGTATTTCTATTACTCAAGTGTTTACTTCCCGTAGGTCTTGGACAGGTCTATAATCATTAGTTCCCGGCTTCCTTACTGGCAGGAGCGGAGTATTCCAATCCGATTGGCATGGTCTTAGTATGCCAAGTTCTAGGAATCGTTCTATGTGGGGTTTAATGCCCTCTCTGGCCTCTCGGCTGAGGGGGTATTGTCTTACCTGAGCCGGAACTGCTGTGGGTTTTAAGGTGACCACAACGGGTGGCTGTTCTACTGCCAGTCCAGGTCCCCCCCCCCCCCCGTCTCTGCCCAAGCCTCTGGGAACCTGCGGATCCATTCTTCATTTCCCAATCCTGTGGGGACCATGGTCAGTTGGGCCATGGGGATGGTGGTCCCATACAGCCGATATTCCTCTGTTGCTGGGAGTTCTAGAGTGAGGAGGCAGAGGTCCCCGACCATGGGATGGGCAAACTTTAATTCAGGCCCTTGGGCGGTGAAAGTTATTTGGGCTCCTAATTTTGTCAGGAGATCCCTCCCCAGGAGAGGTGCTGGACAGTCAGGGAGGACAAGAAAAGAATGTTGCACAGTACCTTTCCCCAAGTTGACTGTTCTCTGAGTGGTCCAGGGTCTCTCTCTACTCCTGTTGGCCCCTTGGACTAGAGACTTGCAGGAAGATAGTGGCCCGAGTGGTTGTTGTATTGCTGAAAAGACTGCTCCCGTATCTACTTCAAAGTCGACTGGGGTCCCCTCCACTTCAAAGGTTACCCAGAGCTTGGGGAGGGGTTCTGAACCCTGACTTCCTCAGTCCTCAAGGGCCAAGACTGACCGGCCTCGTCCTCTTTGTTTTTTGGGGCACTCTCGGGCCCAATGACCCTCTTCCTTGCAGTATGCACATTGGTTAGGCTTTAAAGGCAGGCGACCTCCTTTGCCTCGAGGCCCTGAGTTGTCTTTCACTGCCACTGCCAGGATCCATGATAAATTTCGATTTTGCCGTTTCTCTCTTTGTTTTTCTTTTTCTTCTCTCTCTTTTTCTAACCTGGCTTCTTTTTCCTCTGCAGTTTCTCTTTTATAATAAACCTTTTCTGCTTCCTTGACTAAATCTCTCAAACTCAGTCCCTGCAAACCATCTAATCTCTGTAACTTGCGTCTTATGTCTGCAGCTGACTGTCCTATAAAGGCCATCGCTACTGCCCCCTTTTGTTCTTCAGACTGTGGATCGAAAGGCGTATACCTCCTGTATGTTTCCATGAGCCTTTCGAGGAAGGCAGAGGGGGTTTCGTTAGGCCCTTGGAGAACCTCACCT
Source organism: Onychomys torridus (assembly GCF_903995425.1). Lineage (NCBI taxonomy): Eukaryota > Metazoa > Chordata > Mammalia > Rodentia > Cricetidae > Onychomys > Onychomys torridus. The sequence goes on from NC_050460.1 coordinate 5,666,222, forward strand.
ACATTAGCCAAATTAGTGGGCCTTCTGGCTGCCGCACAGAGACCCACCATTAGAGTCTGGAGATAGAGGGACAGATGCTCCCTACCTTCCAGGGTATTTGGGTCCCAGGTTGGTTGTCTTAGTGGGAAGCGCTCATCAATCAGGGTGGGGAGTTGAGTCGGTCGCCCATCTGGCCTGGGGACTAGTTTCCTGGCTTCCAGGAGAATGCGCTCTCTCTCTTCCGTAGTGAAGAGGATCCCCAGGAGCTGCTGGCAATCGTCCCAAGTAGGTTGGTGGGAATACATAATGGAATCTAAGAGACCTGTTAATCTGGAGGGGTCCTCAGAAAATGGAGGGTTATTATTTTTCCAGTTATACAAGTCAGAGGAGGAAAAGGGCCAGTATTGGAGAGCGGGCATGTCACCCTCGGCCCCATCATCGACCATTCCCCCAATGGGGCACAAAGGCAGTGTGATAGCCGGGGGTGCCTGATCTGGGGGCCTTGCTCTCCTCTGGCGGGTTCCCTGTGCTGGACCCGACGGAGAGACCAAGACAGACTCGGGCCCAGTCTCTGCCGGAGGTCGTGGTTCGGGCCTATAGGGAGGCAGTCGTGGCGGTGGTGGGCAGTCTAAGGCAAATGAAATGAGGTCATTCTGGGATTCAGGTAAGGGGGGTTGAGGAGGGAATGGAGTCAGTAATGGAGTCGATTGGGAAGGTTTTGTCTCGAGAATCGGAGCAGAAGTGAGTGAAAGTGCTATAGGAGCAGTCAGGAAGGGTCGGACCCACTTAGGAGGGTCAGTCACCAGATCCTCCCATACCCAAATGTAGGCCTGCTGGTCTGGGTGTCTGTGCGAACCTGGAATGAAAATCTTTTGTTTGACTGCCCTAATTATATTAAGATCAAAAGTACCATCTACTGGCCACCCAACTCCAAAGGTGGGCCATTCAGACGAACAGAAAGTCTGCCACTTTCCCTTCCTCACCTGAACCGCCAGGTTCAACATGTGGTCTGTCACTGCCGACCAATGAGAGAGGGTTAGGGACAAAGGGGTGGAGGCAGACTTGGCAGCAGACTGTCCCATTCCAAACAAGTAGAAACAGTCACAGAAGGACACAAAAATGGAGACACAACATACAAACAAGACAAGACGGCAAAATGGTAGGGAAAATGAAGCCAAAAGATTGTCTATTGGCCCGGGCTGTCTGAAAAATCTCCTAGACAAAAGGGAATCAGACGGGGCCCCTGTCTCAGGGTCCCCACACTCCAGAGCATCCTCCAGAGCTGCAGCCTTTGGGTTCAGGACACGTCTGTCCCCCACCGTCCAAAGGACCTCATGGGCCGCTTGAACAGCTGCTTCCCCGCTGACTCACCACCATCCTTACCAATCTCAGTGGGACCTCCAAAATGTTAGGGTTGGCGTTCAAAACAGAGAGCTCCACTCCAATATTGGGTCACAAATGAAGCTTTATTAGCACGAGCTCGTGGGACACCAGCGCGAGAAGTAGCTGGTGACCCTGAGTTTAAGGCTCACAGGCCTTTTATGAGGCATTTCTACCAGGGCAGGGGAGTGGGGTCACCCAGAGTGCAGACATCTGGACGCCAGATGTCTCTGCGGTCTTTCTCAGAGTCTGGGTAGTTAAACGAATTCCAAGCTTATCTAGCAAGGGGTTATTTGGCAAGCATTCTTCTCAAGCAATTTATCTTGCAAACACAACCACAGGCGGTCATCCTGCAAGCATCCTGTTAGCACAGCATGATGGGCTAACTTTTCTGGTATGGGGCGTGGGGGCAGAGTGCAGTATTTTCCACTGAATCTACAATTAGCAGAGCTGGGGGGGGGCTTGTTTCCCTTACAATGGCCTTTCATTTTAAGAGTGCATGTGGTACATGATCTTAGCTTTCACCTTTGCCCTTAATGATGGTGTTGTATCAAAATTCCTTCCACAAGAGAAGCTGCCATCTTGAAGGGAAAATCTTTAAGATTCAGGGTATTCTAGGTCAGTGGTTCTCAACCTTCTTTATGTGGCAACCCTTTAATACGGTTCCTCACATTGTGGTGACCCCCAACTATAAAATTATTTCATTGCTACTTCATAACTATAATTTTGCTACTATTATAAATTGTAGTGTCTGATGTGCAAGATATCTGTTAGGAGACTCTCAAAGGGGTCTTGCCCCACAGGTTGAAAACCACTAGGGAAAGTGAAACATTCCATCCTGAAGGGAAACTCATTAAGACTCAGGAAGTAACTCAATAGATTCAGGATGTCTCTGAAACTGAATAGAATCGTCAGGTCCTGTAGTTAGAGTTTTCCTGCCTGGCCCAGAGTCAGGACAAATCTCTCTTACCCGCCAGTCCCACAGTTGCTCAGACCCAACCAAGAAAGCACACAGAAACTTACATTGTTTAGAAACTGTATGGCCATGGCAGGCTTCTTGTTATCTAGTTCTTCTATCTTAAATTACCCCATTTCTGTTAGTCTATACTTTGCCACATGGCTTGTGGCTTACCAGTGTCTTTACATGTTGCTTTTCATGGCGGCAGCTGGCGGTGTCTCTCTCCTTCTACTTCCCAGGATTCTCTTCTCTCTTGTCCCGCCTATACTTCCTGCCTGGCCACTGGCCAATCAGAACTTTATTTACACAGAGCGATATCCACAGCACTTCCCCTTTTCTTTTTTTTTTTAAGGAAGGTTTTAACTTTTACATAGTACAATTACATATAACAAAACAATTATCAAGCAAGAATTACAGTTACAATATTAAAGAAGATATCCTATCTATCTTATATTTGTGAGTCTAAGGTTTTATATCTAACTTATCTTTTATCATAACTGAGAAAATTATAACTATCTAGCCTTCAACCACATCAAAGACCTCAGAAGGATATAATATTACCTGAGAACCGGGAGAAGGATGCAAGCAACTTTCGGGAGTCTTGCAGGGTAGACAGAGACAGCTGGCAGCCTGGACAGTCACCTAATGTTCCTTTGTAAAGTTGGGGCATTTGTCTTCAGCCCACAGGACTAGAGTCTCTCGGTCACTTCTCTCAGTGTCCTGTAGAATGTCTGGCAGTTTCCTCTGTGAAGCAGGAACCTGAAGGACCATTTTGTCAAGCAAAGTTTAGTGGTCACCTTTCTATGGGTCCTGTATGTCTAGTCGATCAACCAGTCCAGGCAAGAACAGTTTCTTGTCCAAATGGCTATTTTTGCCAAAGTGAAGATAAACTCCATATGAAGTGTCTTCAATGCCCATCCTCCTCTCTAAAGTAAAACGGTGCTGCCAGGAGCAGACATGTCTCACTGTCCAGAAAGTCTAAATTTTAAAAATATTTTAAATGCCATATTCTGTAGGTCTTTGAAGTATTTGAAGATTACCTATCTATCTGAAATATGTCTATGTATATCTAGAAGACTTAACTAACATGGCTATGACTATGATTTTCATAGATGACTAAGTATTAATCTATTTTTAATTATCCATTTCAATTTAAAATGAGCTATACAAACATAATACCTTAAACAAGAGTAGAAATATACACACAGTATAACACAATTAACTTTAAGTTTGTATCAATAGACTAAAATCTATACCAATATAAAACATTTTAAACAAGTTGTTGCTCTTTAGAAGTAAGTTCCTTAATCTACCCTTTCATCCTATTATATCTGTATCATATCCCCTTTTCTTATTTAGAAAGAGATCTTGTTTATAATCAATCTACTTTAAAGAAAAATATTGGTTTTTCTCTGTCCCACACCAGAGGGCTCTTCTGATTTGGGACACAAGAATCTCTTAATCTTTTCTTTTAGCAATATGTCTGGGTTTAGAGAAGGAGTGAGCCAATTCCATCTCCAAAGCCAGCTTGATAATTTTGGGAATGTGGTCGTAGTTTCTCTTACTACTTCCTGCTGGAGGGGGGCACTGTATCTTATGGGGACACAAAGAAAATTTTAAGATTATGGAGTAGTCCATGAGGGTAAACCTCTGAGCCAGTTGTCTTGAAAGCATTCTGGATGTTGGGTCATCTGGGCCATGGTGTCATCGGAGACCTTTCAGGTGGTCTTGGCTGATCAAACCTCATGTATCTTAATCTGGAACAAATCCATAGCCTCTGGCTTTCTGTGGAAACAAAAGCAGAGACTCTTTTCCAAAGCAACATATCCTTATATCCAAATTTTGAAGTCAAGGTACCTTTAAAATTTACATATTTATTTAACTCAACAGCTTTTATGATCAAATCTTTTTCTGCAGTTAAAAGTCCCAAAGACAAGACAAACCAGATTCTCTGTGTAATACCCATCTTTGTAAGATTGAAACGCCTCTGTGGCTGCTGGCTCCACCCACCTCAGCTTCCCAACATGGCTGTGGTACAGTTTACCGCCAGCTCTGGGTCTGGGGCCATGTGTACCATCAACTATCAGAAGCAGTTCTATCAAAGCAGTTCATAGGCCAGAAACCTTTTGTTGTTGTTGTTTTTAACTAGCAAAGGCTAAATCCACCACGCAGCAGAGTAAAGTGTCGCTTATAGATTCCTCATTCCCACCACACTGCAGGTCAGACGCACATGCCAGGAACCCGCCACAGTAGCTCAAACCGGCAGGCTGCCACTAACTTGAGAGAGACAACTAGGAAGTTCTTTTTAGCTCTGTTTTAGAATCTTTTTTTCTCAGGTTTTAGGTGGAAATTCTTGCCCCACGTTGGGCGCCATTTGTAGTTAGAGTATTCCTGCCTGGCCCAGAGTCAGGACAAATCTCTCTTACCCGCCAGTCCCACAGTTGCTCAGACCCAACCAAGAAAGCACACAGAAACTTACATTGTTTAGAAACTGTATGGCCATGGCAGGCTTCTTGTTATCTAGTTATTCTATCTTAAATTACCCCATTTCTGTTAGTCTATACTTTGCCACATGGCTTGTGGCTTACCAGTGTCTTTACATGTTGCTTTTCATGGCGGCGGCTGGCGGTGTCTCTTTCCTTCTACTTCCCAGGATTCTCTTCTCTCTTGTCCCGCCTATACTTCCTGCCTGGCCACTGGCCAATCAGAACTTTATTTACACAGAGCGATATCCACAGCAAGGTCCCTTTCTTCCAAGCTTATGTAAATGTTAAGGACTTCAGAGAGACATCTCAAGATGAGCCAAGCTGCCTAAAAGAGGCTCAAATCAACTGAGAAATTAGACACTCAACCTGCCAGCTGCCTACAAGCTGTGCCATGAGCACCAGGTTTCCCGCTTCCAAAAGTCTTTCCCCACGCTGGGGCGGGCATGTACATTTGCTCCTGCAGTCACTGTGCCATACTCCTGTAAGTAGCCTCAGTGAAATGCACTGGTTCACCAAGTTAGACTTTGGTAACCTCGCTTCCTTACTTAGGTCTGCTGCCGTCGGTTCCATCTGCAGCCAGTAAAACTTTGCTCATGTCTCACAAAGATCAGTTGTCACATAACAGGGCCCTCCTCTCCTAATCAGTGCAGGACCTGATACCTTCTTCTCATGGTTCAGGCCTCGGTCTCGACACCAGGCACCATCTCCAGAGTCTTTAAGATCAGCCTTAGGCAGGGCACTGGCCTTGTCATGGGGCTGTTGGCCCCTCTCCTGTCTTGATGTATATAACTGATAGGACTCTCAGAAAGTAAGAAGTGACCTTTGTCAGGCTAGTGGCTACCATTGTGGAAGCAGACATCACAGTTACCCAGGGTGGTAGAGCATGGTCGAGGATCCCTGTAGCGATGAATTAAAGGCTATGCCAAGCAAATTGATTTGCACTTTATTTATAATGACCTAAATTTTGAAGAGTGAGCAGGAGGTGGTTGTCATAGGGGTTCTGTGCACTCACTGATGAGTGCGTATTCACCCTTTTGGGGGGGGAGGTGGGATGTATGTATGTAGAGATGTGTATGTGTGTGCATGTACACACTCTCTTGACCCTACAATAGGCCCTGGGTCCTTCACTGAATCCATAGTCCCTGACTCAAGCATTTCTGTAGCTGTTAAATCAAAGCAAAAACCAATGAAGAGATGGCACAGTAGCCAATTGCCATATGCCCCAAGCTTGCACGACTCCCACTAAGGGTCTGCATCCTGCCCTCTGAGGTAAGCACCCAGCAGGAGAAGCCAGGGCTAAAAGTAGACTTGTTACCTCCCGGGAAACATACCAAAATGCTTTCATAGATCCTGCACCAAGGTAAGCTTTGTTGGGAAATGGGGACAAGGAAGACAGTATGGAAACTTTCTCAAACATGGGATGACCCTCAATAGCGTCACATTCCTTTAGGAGGAACTTCTGCTAGCCAACTGAAGTCCCCGACTGGGTGATGGATTTAGAAGCAAGATGCAATGTATGGACCTCTCTGTCCCCATAACAGGCACTGTGGTGCCCCATGTAATCCCAGCACTCAGAGGTTGAGGGAGGAGAATCACAAGTTCAAGCTAGCTCAGGCTACATATCAAGAAGACCCTGCCTGAAAAAGACCATGAGAGCAGCATCTACTGGCATCCAATAGGGTGGACTGGCCTCACTGCACCCTGGACAGGTGAACCCAGATTGCAGTTCCCTGACATTCTCCAAGCCATTATCTCTGGTTTTCAGACCCCAAATCTTTAGTCCCCTCCACTGAGCTCCCCAGTGTGAGGTTCAGAGCAGGGGCTGTGATCATTCATTCTGAGCCCATCCTGGTACTTCAGAGGCCGGAGAAGGATGAAAACACAGAATCTTCACTCCCAACTCATCCTCTGCCCACACCAAGTCAGCCATCCCAAGTCCTCAGGGTCCTGTAGTCCCCCTTGAGCACCCCCGACACACCGTGTTTCTTCTGGGTCTCAGAGACAGCTGTGGTAGTAGGCAGCAGTTTACTTGAGTCAAATAGAGGAGGAAGCTATGCCGAATATAAACTATCAAATTAAATTCTCCTCTTCAAATGCCACCGGATTCGCTCTACCTGAGAATGCAATCAACTTCTCCCTGCTCCTTGATGGGATGCAGTGAACACGGTTTTCCCCTACAATTCCAGAAACGGCTGCTGCTACTTCTGCAAATGTGGCTAGAGGAAACAGGGATGGGTTAGCGTTAGGGTTTGTCTCCTAAAATGGTGGCTTTTGTGAGCCCCGGGTGATGCCTGGAGGCAGGTTAGAAACAGCCTCATTTCCCAGAACCAGGGTATCAAGAGGACAGAGGTTGATGGTGCCTGTGTGGTTCACACAGGGTTGAGTCCTATCCTTTATAAGGGGTTCGAGGGACTAGTGGGGGAGGGGGGGACTGGAAGAAGGGCCAATCATTTCCTAGCAGAGTAAATCAGGGGGTGAGTGAAACTTATCTTTTTTGTTTGTTTGTTTGTCTGTTTGTTTCTGGACAGGGTTTCTCTGTGTAGCTTTGTGACTTTCCTGGAACTCACTTGGTAGGCCAGGCTGGCCTCAAACTAACAGATCTGCCTGCCTCTGCCTCCCGAGTTCTGGGATTAAAGGCGTGTGCCACCACCACCTGGCTGAAATTTATCTTTATATACGCTGTCAGCAAACCACTCAGTAAGAAGAAATCCAGAGCATGAAGCATGAGCCCTCGCTATTCCCTTGGCTGGAAGACCCTGGGTTCCGGTTCTGGATCCTCCTTTCTGAGCCGGGCAATGATAGACAGAGTTCACTTCCTTGTGGCTCCACTCCCTAAACAGAAAAATGGCTTCCCTGCCTATGGTGGGGTGGGAGAACTTGCCGGGAACTCCCCAGTGATGCCTTGGACAGCACAGACTACAGTGTGTCTGTGGCCAGATAGGATGAGAACACGGTTCTTTGCTCTTTGAAAGAAGCCAAGGGGGGGGGGGACCATCCCGGAAGTAACCCCTAGGAGGCAGCAGAGGTGTATTATGAAGAGGTGACCCATGGAGACCCAAGCCTTCTCTCAGCCCTGGATCCTGGGGCTTGGAGGGGAAGGACTGCTGTGGAGTTACTGCCAGCATGTTATAGACTGGGAGGAGGGTGTGGGAGTTTCTGGACCGGTGGTCCTGTTGCTGGCATGTATCTATGGTCTTCCCTTCCCCCAGGGCCAGCAGTTTTCTCTCAGCTCTAGAAATGGAGAAAGACCCTCCAGTTCTACTCTGTAATCCATTTCCTTCCCACAGCAAGAGTTCTTGTCTGCCAAGAAATCCCTTCATCCTTTGCACTTGGGCAATGAGAAATGGCCTTACACCGCAGAAATGGCCCCAAGGTAACACAACCCCAAGTAATTCATGAGCACTCACCCAGCACTGTGCACCACATCTGCCTCTGCCTTCCCAAGGTAGACATCACACAGACAAACACTCTCTCCTCTTGCCACAACACAAGTGTGGACACCAGGGGACAACTTTGTGGAGTCAACTCTCTCCACAAAGTTCTCTCCTGAGTTCCAGGGATCAAAGGCTTACGTGGGTAGCACTTTACTGAGCCACCTCCCCAGCACCAACAGACTCTTACTATGAACTGATACAGTGTCTGCAGCTAAAACTCCTCTGATGTAGATGAGAGATGCTGAACATATGGTTTAACTGAGAAATGGCTCCCATTGGCTCAGCTATGTGAACACCTGGTCACCAATGGGTGGCACTGTATGGGCAGATGGTACAGTCTGGAGGAAGTACGTCACTGGGGGCGGGCTTTGAGAGTTCTTAAACTCTCCCCACTTCCTGTACATTCTCTCTACTTCAAGCTTGCAGGTGAAGATGAGCTCTCTCAGCTTTATTCTCCAGCGCCTGCCACCAGGCATCACCACCACTACAAATCTTCCAACACTGGAAGCCTCCATGAACTCTTCCTTCTGTGAGTTGCCTTGGTCATTGCAATTATATCACAGCAAATAGAAACTACACCCATGGTGCCATATTCTCTTCAAGTGTCCATGCCTCTGCCCAGCATTGCCCTGGCTCTTCCCAGCTCCCCTCTGCCTCTGCCCACCTTTAGATGGTGGCGTCCTGGGGGCTCCACCCTCCTTACTCAGTCCTCACCTTCTACTGGGGCTTTGGGTATGAATCCCACAGAGCTGTGCAGAAATTCCTGTGGCAAGCTAAGCCTTGAGCAGCCAAGTGAATCTGACTGCTGCCCTTGAACCCCACCAAGGCTCTCGGCCAAAGCGAAGCTCACTGGCCGCCCATGTGATGCTCAGAGCCACAAGCTTGACCCTCTGTTCTGTGGTTCTGTTTTCCCAGGACTTTGTTACCTGTCTCAAGTATTTACCTACTTCTCCCTCATTGGGGAGACAGAGAACAACAGAGGACACACAGCTGGGCTCCTGGTGGCAGTGCTGAGCCATTGACCTTCAGCCTCTGGACACCTAGCTGGGGCCTCATCCTAACATCGAACCAGTGAACATCTAGAAAGTTTAAGCCACAAGCGAATGATCAGTTTTTTTGTAGCCAAACCCCTACAATCTAATGCTGAGGACGGTGTCCACATGTCAGATCCAGAGGCAGGGATGCTAAATGAACAGAGCTCTCCTCCCAGAGAGAGTGTGGGAAAGCAGCCGGTACAAAGCCTTGTACCTACAGCAAGGGAGATTGCCTTCCCTGAGCCTCGGCTTCCTTTGGGGAACCACATCAGTGGGCTCCTGGGATTCAGGGCCCGAGGGTAGGGGTAGAGGGAGAACCACACTTCCTCTGTGTCTAAGAAGAACGAGGTGCCAGGAGTCTGAGTTGACAAAGCCATTCTAGGAGAACAGAACCTAAGAGTCCATCAGAGCCACTTATTGCTAATAGAACCTATTGGGGAAGATTTAGTTGGAGGCGCAAAAGCACATCTCTCTGAACTGTAGATTGGAGCCCACCATGGGCCTGGACTCTGAGCCTCATATCTGTAAAGATCTCTTCTCTCTGGGCACTGGCTTTGAGTCATAAAGTGTCTGCAAGACTCTTCTCACTGCGGAGGTCTGGAGGCCTGGTGGTAATTCAGCAGGCCGCACACAAGCTCTAGATTGTGGGAATTAGGACCATAGAAGTCACTCACAGGTCCGGGGAGTCCGTGGGAGGCTTATGGCCTCAGACAAGTGGCAAAGCCTTCATGTCAGCCCTCTTCCCATCTCCAACCATCATGCATGAAATTATGTATTAGTTCTGAGTTCACTCTCTTGAAAATCTCTGCTCTGTCTAACTCATGATAGCCAGTTGTGTGTTTGTATGACGTGAAGTCTTTCCCAGAGCTGTTTGTTAACTAAATATCATCTCCCTTAGGGGGCCTTGATGTGTTCATCACTTCAAATAAGACATAGGGTATATTGTCAAGAAGCAGATCTCCCAGGAGCCCAACTCCCCTTTAGCTGGCTTTATCCTTGCCATCCTTAGCCACACTCCCAGTCTGAGTCAGTCTGCATCTTGTAACCAATAAAGACCAATTGTAACATCCCATAGGGCAGGAAATGCTACAAACACTCTTAAAGGACCCAGACAAAGAAAGTAAGGGGATGAGAAAGATCTTCCTGGCAGAGGGAGCCACGGCACTAAGGCCAAAACCACGCTGTCTGCCTGGGGCCATGCCAGACACACACGCACTGCTTTTTATGTGTGATTCTTCCTTGTGGACTAGAAGGTTTGTTCGAGGCAGAATGATGTGACCTCAAACACTGAGAGGCTACGGGAGAACTGTGGAGATTGGCTTGGAGAGGGAAGACTGGTCCCTGAGTCTGGGGATCACCCTGGGTAAGAGGCTGTCTGAGAGGACCAAAGCTTGAAAGCAGACCTGCTGGTTCACAGAAGAAAGAGGAAAATAAAAGAGAGGGGAAGAGGGGAGGGAGGGGGAGGGATGAGCAGAGGGGAGGGACGGGGGAGGGAGGAGGAGAGGGCAGAGAGGGGAGAGAGGAAGTGGGAAGAGAAGAGAGAGCAGGATGGCAGAGGGAGTAAAAGAGGGGAAGAGAAAAGGGGGTGGGCAGAGGAGGAGGAGAGAAGCTGGAGACAGAAGGGGGAGACTCGGGAGAATGGGGAGGGAAGCAGGAGAGAGAGGACAAAGAGGAGAGAAGGGGATTAAGAGACAGCGGCCACAGTCTTGGGTGGAGGAAAGGCTCTCAGAAGAGGGAGGGGCTGAAGCGACGGCTAGCTATCAGAGTGCTGCTGCTCCTGCAGGCGACTCCGGTTCAATTCCCAGAACCGACGCGGTGGCTCACAACCGTCTGTAACTCCAGTTCCAAGGGATCCAACTCCATCTTCTGGGCTCTGCTAGCATCAGGCACCCACATGGTGCACAGACATGCATGCCAGCACACACCGATATACATAAAATAATGCTTTTCAAAATGGGAATGACCCAGTTGAAAGGACACTGAAGTCATTCCATCGAGTGGAATCCTGTGAGTCCAGCCCTCCATCTCCCCTGAAGTTTGATACGTGGATATCAGAAGAATGCCATGGCCAGAGCCCCAGCAATTCAGAATATTGAGGTGATGGAAAGTTGTTTCCCAACACCTGGAGCCAAGAGACACAGGCCCTAAAATAAAATCCCAAGCATCTAAACAAGGCCATATGATCCTGTTGATCCTGACCAGGCTCCCCAGAGCTGCCAGCTCACCCTGCAGCTCCCTGCCTGGTTTCCAGAAAGCCCACACTCAGTGAAAGTCTGGGAAGCACCCAGTTGCCTCCATAAAAGCCTAATGGCGTACTGTGTGCATGGCCATGCTATTGGGAAAGGATAAAAGACTCCTATTTTCCTGCTCAGGACCCGTCCCAACCGACTAATGGACCGAGGGTCACTGAGGACAGAGCAGCAGCAAGGTATTGGCTCCAGGTTCTGGCCTTCGCCCAGCCTGGGATCATCTGTCCATGACCTGAAGTGGCCTCTTGTTTGCCCTGAGGAGCGCAGACCTCATTCACTCTCCATGCTTACCTTCGGCTTTAGGGATGGGTACTGATGGGCCAACTCTGCCTGCACCACAGCAGGACCAGCAGGGGCAGAGTTTTATCTCATTCTTGTTGAACTCCCAGCTCCTAGGGCAATGCCTGGCACATGGAGGCTGCTCTTCTTGAAGGAATGAATGTGTTGGATGAGCTGTTTTTCATTTTTTGTTTGGAGACAGGGACTCATGTAGCCTGGGTGGGCCTTGAGCTGGCTGAGGCTGAGAATGAGCTGGAAGTTCTGGTCCTTCAGCCTCCCCCGCTGGAGCGGTTGGGATTGTGAGCTTGTGTGCTCCACCATCCCATTTTAGGTGGTGGAGAGGATCCTATCCAGGCCTCTGGTGTGCTAGGCCAGCTGTATACCCCAGCACCAAGCACACCACTATATTTTAGTTAGAATTCTCCTGACCCAGGCTACAGAAAGACCTAGTGGTTAAGAACATTAATTGCTCTGGCAGAGGCTGTGAGTTCAGTTCCCAGCACCCATGTTGGGTGACTCACAGCCACCTGTAACTCCAGCTCCAAGGGGTCTGATACCCTCTGGCCACCATGGGCAACTGCATTCATGTGCACATGACCACACAAAGACACACATGCATAAGTAAATAAATTTAAAAAGAAAAAAGAACCTTTTAAAAGAACATTCTATTGACCCATATGCCCCAAATATTTTTACAAAACTGCTAAAGTTTAGTATTCTTTGTTAGATACACTAATGTTAAACTGATAGCTATAAATTAGAGCAATATAGACAATAGATATAAGTAATATAGAACAAATTAAGAAACATTTTTTTGTGTGATAGGGTTTCTCTGTGTAACAGCCCTGGCTGTCCTGGAACTCACTCTGTAGACCAGGCTGGCCTCTGCCTCCCATGTGCTGAGATTAAAGGCATGTGCCACCACTACTCAGCATGAAAAATTTTTAATGAAATCATTATAAAGAACTGCGTGTGTAGCAGTTCTCTTGTTGCTTGAAGAGAGAAAGCTTTCCCTTCACCACGGGTCTCCTGATTCATAAACCACACCTGTAGTCCATGGATTGTGGCTTGTCTCTTTCTTTTTCTTTAACTGAGAGTGTGAACTCAAGGGTGCTTGCTGAAGCCTTCCAGATTTTGACGGGTAGTTTCATCCACAGGCACTTTTCTGGTCAATTGTTCCCATGATTCACATGTATGGAGATTTCTTTCTTAAACCAAACACTGTTTGTTTCTTTGTTCGTTTGTTTGTTCGTTCGTTTGCTGTCAGCATACACTCTTTAGCTTCTACCTGTCTCGTGCCTTCCTTAGACTGCAATGGAAGGCACAGAGATGGGGCCACTGTGGTGGTTATAATGTAATTGGCTTCCATAAGCTCACAGGAAATGGCACTATTGGGAGGTGCGGCTTTGTTGGGAGAGGTGGCTTTATTGGAATAAGTGTGGCCTTGTTGGAGGAAATGTGTCACTGTGGAGGCAGGCTTTCAGGTCTCATATATGCTCAAGCCATGCCCAGGACCTCAGACCACTTCCTGTTGCCTGCCAATCAAGATGTAGCACTCTCAGCTCCAGCACCACATCTGCCTGCACACTGCCATACCCCACCATAACAGACTGAACCTCTGAAACTGTAAGCCACCCCATTAAATGGTTTCCTTTATAAGAGTTGCCATGGTCACCAGGCAGTGGTGGTGCATGCCTTTAATCCCAGCACTGGGGAGGCAGAGCCAGGCCGATCTCTGTGAGTTCAAGGCCAGCCTGGGCTACAGAGCAAGATCCAGGACAGGCACCAAAACTACAAAGAGAAACCCTGTCTCGGAAAAAAAACAAAAATAAATAAATAAAAGAGTTGCCATGGTCATGGTGTCTCTTCACAGCCACAGAAACCCTTACTAAGCCAGTCACCAGGCTCTCTGCCCTTCAGGTCAGCCTGGAGGACACACCTGGCAGATCTGACAGTAGCGTTTCCTTGACATCAGCCCAATCGGCCCCCATATGCACCTGTTTTCTGCATGTCTTTCTGGAGCCTTCCACTTAGCATGTATGGAAACATTTGCTCTTTAAATAAATATCTTGTGGGAGAGGTTGAGCATGTGCTATAGCACAGGTGTGGAAACCAGAAGACAACCTTTAAAAGCTGGCTCCCTCCCTCTGCCTTGTGAGTACTGACGGGTGAATCGTGGTTATAGGTTTGGCAGCAAGCACTTGTACCTTGCCTGGCCATCTCTTACTCCTTTAATGCCCATATTACATTGGTGCCTGTCACAGCACCTAGACCCTGCAGTCATTGTAGCAAATGGAGTTCATCTAGAGGGCTCTGGGACCAAGCTAACTGGCTCCCAGGAAGTGGGGGATGGGTAGAGAGAGCAGGTGGGAGAGCCAGAGGGGATGGGCCTGATGGGTGATCATATGCAGGTGGAGAGCTCACCTCCATCCGTCAAGGTGGGGTTAGGGAAGATGCTGTGGTCTGAACATGTGCACATCCTAAACTGTGCTCTGTTGACCAAAGTAACTTAGGCAAGAAAGGATGTGGAATGCTAAGGACGTGGAGACAGGACCTGCCTGCCAGCTGTTAGTTATGCAGCGCTAGGAACACGTCCCGAACACGACAAAACCACAGAAGAGTTTTATTAAAGAGGATAGAGGTGACAGGACTGCGTGAAACACATGTGGGTGAGGAGATAAGTGGGGGGGGGGGGCTCATGCAAGATGGCGCCGGCTTTTTAAAGGTTGGGCGGCACATGCGTACAGGAACTCATGTGGGTACTCCACACATGCACGTAGGTTACACGGCTGCGCGCGCGCGCTTTACGCAACCACGTAAGGCCACAGAGTCCCGGTCCCGCGAGATGTCTGACCCGGAGATGGCTATTCTACACCGGAAATAGTTAGGAGGTCCGCCGGGCAAGCCCAACCGTGTGAACATGTAATTATCATTCCCGACTCTCATGTTTTAAAAAAGAAAAAAAAATGTGGATAGATGGGTATGGAACGCCGTTTCTCTCAAAGACTGCTTCAGGCTGAATGGTGGACGTTGATTGGTTTTGGGGGGAGATGGGGAAGCCGTCTCCTGAAGTTCTGGGATGAAATCCTATAGCTGTGTCCATCCTCCATGGTGTGGCTGATCCTAGAATGAGATCCTGCAGCTGTCCGTCCTCCATGGTGTGGCTGGGAACCTTCTATCTGACAAAACACTGGTGACATAAAAAGCTTAGAGAAAAGATTCATTATTATTTTGTTTTTGGAGTTGACATTTATCTGAGGTAGATCTGGCCTGTCCAGATGGAGACAAGACACTTATCTGAGGTAGATCTGGTCTGTCTGGTTGGAGACAAGACATTTATCTGAGGTAGATCTGGTCTGTCTGGTTGGAGACATGTTAAAGGTGGCTGTGATGTTTAAGTACTCTGGTTGGTTTTTTACCTGAGACAAGCCTTATTCAAGGTGGTTTATTTAAGGCACCTATTTGTTTCGCTAGTTTAGCGTTTGGGAAATACAGGTGATCAGTTGCTGAGTATTGAACAGTGATAGACTGTTATATCCTTACTGCCTGGATATTTTGATGGTCCCTTTTGCCTCTGGCTCTATGTGGCCCTAGTTGGGAAGGAAAGGGTGATACCTTATTTCTCTGGAATTGGTGACAAGGCAGTGGATCCCGGTGTCCTCTGGAACTTGAGAGTGCAAGGCCCTGTTTGTTTTACTGTATATGAGGAGAGATTTTTCTGGGATGGAGGTGAGATAAAAGGTTTTAGATGAGACAGGTGGACCCAGTGAGGAAAGCCCTCGAGTTTAGCGGCTGTTGGAGTCACAAGAATTACCTTGAAGGGTCCCTGCCATTTAGGGGAAAGGGGTGAAGGGCGCTGGCCTGGAGGAAAGAGAAGAACCTGATGCCCGATGTGGATTGGAGGTGGACAATGATTGTCACACGGCTGGGGTAATGACCAGTCTGCGTAGCTCCATAGGATGGACCTTAGGTGACATAAGAGAGGAGTTAACAGGCTATCTGGAACAGCTGGAGTGTTGGATAAAAGACCTGGTGCTAGAACTGGCCTTCCATACATTAGTTCAAACGGAGAAATTGAAAGAGGCTTTTTAGGAAGAGCCCTGAGCCTGAGAAGAGCTAGAGGCAACAATCTTGCCCAGTTGAGGTGAAGCTCCTGTGACATCTTAGTAAGAATGGTTTTTAAAGACCGGTTGGTACGTTCCACCTTTCTTGAGGATTGAGGATGGTATGGAATATGAAAATGCCAAGGGATGTTAAGAGCCTTAGCTAGTGTCTGAGAAATCTGAGAGGTGAACTCCGGGCCATTGTCAGACTGAAGGGAAGCAGGAACCCCAAACCGAGGAATAATTTCTCCGAGAAGGAGGTCTGCAACTGTCTGAGCCCGCTTATTAGGAACCGGATATGCCTCCACACAATTTGAAAATGAGTCCACCATCACAAGGAGATATTTAACTTTCCTGACAGTAGGCATATGGGTAAAATCAAGCTGCCAGTCAGTCCCTGGAAGGGAACCTCTAGCCTGGTGGGTGGGAAAAGGCTGACTCCTGTACTTGGTATTGGAATCTGTTTTTTGACAGATCTCACAAGAGGCAGTAATAGTTTTTAAAAACTGTAAGTCCTCAGAAGTGGGCTGCAGGTGAGCCTTTACAAATTGGGACAGAGCAAGATTATTAGGATGAAAGAGCTGGTGTAGGTAGGAGAGAATTTGCCTAGTGTCAGGAGTTTCCTGTGAGGGTGTAGGCTGTACTGTTTGGATTCCCTGTGGTGGGTGAGGTGAGACTTGACCCTGGAGGGCCGCTGTCCTGGCTGCCTGGTCAGCTCGGTTGTTTCCTCTAGAGATGATAGAGCTATTGGTCCGATGAGACCGGCAGTGGACAATTCCTATAGCCTTAGGGAGGTGGGAGGCCTCCAGCATGGCCATTATTTGGCCTGAGTTAGATATGGATCCCCCTTTTGCTGTGAGAAGGCCACGCTCCCTCCAAATAGCAGCATGGGACAGGAGGATATGAAAAGCATACTTGGAGTCTGTGTAAACATTTAGAGATTGTCCCTGTGCCAATTGGAAGGCATGGGTGAGAGCTATCGGCTCAGCCTGTTGGTTAGTGGTGTGTGTGGGTGATGCCTGTGCCTCTATTATCTTAGTATCTGACACTATGGCATAACCCGCTTTACGGATCCCTTCGTATAAAAAGGAGCTGCCATCTGTGTACCAGGTATAAGTGGCATGGGGCAATGTTCCCTCCTGTATGTGCGAAGGGTGAGGTAACAGTTCCTCTAAGGTTTCAGTGCAGGAATGAGAAGGAGAATAGTCAGCATTAGGTTGAGGGAGGAGGTTTGAAATATTAAGAGGTGGACAAGTCTGGAAAGTAAGTGTAGCATCCTCTAGTTATGCCACCTGGAGAGAAAGAACCCAGGAAGGAGGTAGAGTTTGTAAGCCTTTATAAGTCAAGAGATGGGACAGATTATGGTGAGAGAAGACAGTAATGGGTGACCCAAAGGTTAGCTTCTTTGACTACCGAATAAGGAGCTCTGCCGCTGCTAGGGCATGGATGTATGACACCCAGCCCTGACTGGTAAGGTCTAACTTCTTTGACAGATAGGCTACAGGTGCAAAGGAGGGTCCCAGCTGATGCCCTAGAGTTCCCAGGGCAAATACCCTCCTTCTCTGTTACATAGAGGGAGAAGGGACGGGTTAAATCTGGAAGATGAAGTGCTGGGGCCTGAAGAAGAGCCTGTTGGAGCCTCTGAAAAGGTGTAGTGACAGGATGGAGGTGGGGCTCGTGTGGCGAGCCCTGAGCTGCCTGGTCTAAGGGGCGAGCAAGGAGAGAAAAAGATGGAACCCACAACCGTAGGAAGCCAGCTATTCCTAAGAAAGACAGACTCTCTTGTTTAGTAGAAGGGACTGTAAGAGACTGGATTAGACGCTTCCTGTCTACAGTAATAACCTTGTGGGTTGGAGTAATAGTTAGACCCAAGTAGGTGACCTGGGGAGTTGACAGCTGAACTTTAGAAGGAGATACCCTGTAACCTTGGCTGGATAAGAAATTTAGGAGGGCAGAGGTGTTAGTTTGGCTAACCTGCAAGGATGGGCTACAGAGTAAAATATCATCTATATATTGTATTAGTTTAGAGCCAGGGAGAGACAGAGAAAGCAGGTCAGAGGCCAGAGCCTGACCAAATAGATGTGGGCTGTCTCTGAATCCCTGTGGCAGAACAGTCCTGGTCAGCTGCATGGACAGGTGAGTGTCAGGGTCAGTCCAGGTGAAAGCAAAGATATTTTGAGACTGAGCACTGAGAGGGATAGAAAAGAAAGTGTCTTTGAGATCCAGAACAGAGAAGTGAGAGGTTCCTGAAGGGATGGTGGACAGGAGAGTATAAGGGTTAGGCACTACAGGGTGGAGGGGGACCACTGCAGAGTTAATGAGCAGGAGGTCTTGAACCAGGCGGTAGGTTCCATTAGACTTTTTAACTGCAAGTATAGGGGTGTTAAAAGGCGAAGAGGTTGGGTGGAGCAGCTTTTTCCTGAGAAGGTCAGAAGTGATAGACTTAAGTCCTCTTAGACTCTGGAGTGAGAGAGGGTACTGAGCTTGGGTGATATACCTGGTAGGGTTTTGTAGCTGGATAATAATAGGCTGATGGTGTCTAGCAATAGAAGGGTTCTGGGTATCCCAGACCTTTGGGTCTACCTGAGAGGCTGGCAAGGGAAAAGAAATGTTAGAGTCAGTAGAGTGAGTGGCTAGGAGAAGGAGGAGAGGAGCTGCTGGCGCGTCTGGGACGAGGCAAATGTGTGGAGCGAAAGAAATGGACGCTCCTACCTTAGCTAGAAGATCCCTTCCCATTAAAGGTACAGGGCAGCTTGGCACCACTAAGAATGTGTGTGTGAGAGGGATGCCTCTGAAAATGCAGTTGAGTGGTGGGGTCTGGTGAGGTAGGTAAGGCTGTCCCCCAACCCTGACAATAGGGAGACGAGAAAGAGAGGTAGGCCCCCAAAACTCTCTCAGGACAGAATGGGTAGCTCCAGTGTCCAAAAGGAATGAGATGGGGTGCCCATTTACCTTTATTACTACCCTATGTTCCCTGTGTGAGATTGGAGTGGCCGGGGCGGAAACCAGGCAGCTTCAGTAGTCACTGTAGGCCAAGCCTACAAAGTCAGCCGGAGGGTGGTCTTCATCTGGCATTCCTATGTCACTTGGGACATTAGGACAGTCAGCTGACCAGTGACCCCTTTGGCAACATTTTGGACAAGGCCTTGTCGGTGCGCTCCGTTGGGTGATGGTGCAAGCCCGGGCCCAATAGCCTTCCTTCCCACATTTGAAATAGGGACCAGACAGCTTTCGGGGAGCCGATCGGGCAGTGTTTGCCAGCATCTGGTAATGTTTCTTCTGAGCTTTTTCATCTCTCCCATGGTACACCTTAAATGCTATCGCCAGCATATCTGCCTGTGGGGTCAGAGGGCCATTCTCTAAACGTTTAAGTTTGTCCCTAATGTCAGGGAAGCTCTGTGACACAAAGTGGGTCTTTAGGAGCTGCCTGCCCTCAGGGCTCTCTGGGTCTAAGCTAGTGAACTGAAGTAGAGCCTTGGTGAGCCGCTCTAGGAAGTGAGATGGATTTTCATCCTTATCCTGAATTATCATTTTTAGTTTTTCATAGTTTACTGGTTTTAGGGCAGCCTTACGGAGGTCTGTCAGGAGACAGGTGATAAACCTATCTCTGGCCAGGATTCCACGCTGAGTATTATAATCCCAGTGTGGTTCCTGGTCAGGAACCGCCTCAGCTCCTGGAGGATGTGAGGGGTTGGTCTGGTGAACTTCGTCTGCATGAGTTCTAGCCTGTTCCCAAACTCGCCTGCACTCCTCGGGGAGTAGATTATTGGAAAGTATCATATATATGTCATGAAAAGTGAGACTATAAGATTGAGTTATATATTGAAACTGTTCAATAAAGGAAGCAGAATTAGAAGTATAAGAACCCAGCTTAGCTTCTATCTGAGAGAGTTCTGCGAGAGAGAATGGAACATGAACTTTAATCAGTCCGTCCACACCAGCCATCTCTCACAAAGGGAGAAGAGTGGATGTATTCGGATGGCTGGAATCAGGCGCTTTAGCAGTTCGAGAGCTTGTAGTAGGCGGAGTGAAAGTTGGAGCCAGAGCAGGGCCTCTGGAAACGACCGCTGCCGAGGAAGCATCGGCTTTAGAGGAAGAAGAATCCACAAGGGGAGCTGAAGGAACAGATATCCTAGGAGTAGGAGCCAGAGGTCGGATAGGTGGAGGTTCATTAGCAGGATCTAGAGTTAGAGATTCCGGAGCCAGAAAATCATCAGGTTTAGGCATAGCTAGGAGCACATGAGCAGGAGAGAAGGAGTCCAGAAGAGAAGGCTTAGCACTGAGGAAGAGGAAGCCAATGACATAGGGCAACTCTTTTCATTTGCCTGTTCGCTGGCAGAAATTAGATAACTCCCGTAAAATATCAGGATCCAAGGAGCCACTCAGCGGCCATTTTTTATTATTTTCTAAAGCATATTTGGGCCATTTCTTAGTACATAGACGGATAAGCTTAGGAACCTTTAAGTAAGGCATTAAGGTAAGAGGTTTCAAAGCCTCAAGAAGGCAGCCTAAAGGAGAATTAGGGCTGACTGAGTTGGAAGCCTTATTTCCCATGTCTGCAGCCGAGAGGCAAAAAAATAAAAAATTAAAAAAAATAAAACGCGATCTAGAGGTCCGATTTTGGGCATCCCCAAATATCGAACATGGATCTGCTCGGGCACAAGCCACCTTATCAGCTCGTCAGCCAATAAGGGGGGGGGGGGGGGGGGGGGGGGGGGGCGCCATGTGAAGCAAGGTCTCCCCGGGAGCCCTTCACGGTCAGCCACCCCGTCGGGTGCAAAGAACGTGGCGGCTTCACACGGGCCCCAGGACGCACCTGATGGTGGTGGTCCCTTCGCAAAATATCTCAAGCTGCAGACGTGGGAAGTGGCTGGAAATCCGGCCCGCGATGGGGGCCAGCCGTGGCCAGTAAAGACCGTGGCCGGGGGTTCCCCTGGTCTCAAGAATAACCAGCGAGGCTCCGGACGCTCAACGGTCATTGTCACGGATTCAGGAAACAGTTTACGCTAGCCAAAAAGGGGAAAACTCACCAATCAGTAGCAGTGTTGCATGCGGATTTGTGCAACCAGGCTAGTGGAGAGTGATCTGTCACTAACGGAGCAGAGTTCCCGGTGTGTGTAGCGCAGTTTCCGTCCCGGTTCCTGGGTTTCCAGGCGCAGAGCTCCCGGAAGCGTGGCGCTAGGAACACATCCCGAACACGACAAAACCACAGAAGAGTTTCATTAAAGAGGATAGAGGTGACAGGCCTGCGTGAAACACACGTGGGTGAGGAGATAAGGGGAGGGGCTCATGTAAGATGGCGCCGGCTTTTTAAAGGTTGGGCGGCGCATGCGTACAGGGACTCGTGTGGGTACTCCACATATGCGTGTAGATTACACGGCTGGGCGCGCGCTTTACGCAACCACGTAAGGCCACAGAGTCCCGGTCCCGTGAGATGTTTGACCCGGAGATGGCTATTCTACACCGGAAATAGTTAGGCGGTCCGCTGGGCAAGCCCAACTGTGTGAACATGTAATTATCTATCACCAGCCATCTTAGCCTAATCTACAGACTCAACATCAACGGAAAGCTTTGTCTCCAAAACAAGCAGTGTTTCATGAGAAATGACCTCTGGCCTCTGTATGCACACCCATACACATACATGTGCACATGTACCTGCACTCTTGAGCATGTATATGTATGTGCAAAGAGAGATAAACAGGCAGAGAGAGAGAGAGAGAGAGCAATGAGAAGGGTCCTTGTTTAGTCAAGAGCAAACAGTGAAATAGAATTAGAAATAGAATTAAAAAGACCTGTAGACAGCATGTACACTTATAAGCCACACACAGAATGTGAGCCCCAGGGTACCTGCCCAAAATGATCATAATAATCTGGTTTGAGGAAAAAAAGAAAAAAGAAAAACCAGAACTATACAGAGAGAGATTCTTTGAAGTCTAGCTATATAAAGGAATACTATATAGTACTGAAAAAGAATCAGAGCTGTAAGCACTAGTGTGGATGAATTTTAACAATATAAACCGACACAGAAAAATAGCAGAATTCACACAGTATGAGTCTGCTTATAAAAAGCTTTAAAATGTGTGAAATAGAATAGATTGTTTGTGGCTATGGTAAAATGAACAAGGAGGCTAGTGTGGCTGGAGCCCAGAGTGAGGCTACAGGGATGGGAAATAAAGGGGCGGGCTTAGACTGGAGCCTGAAGGCCATCACACAGCATAGGGGTCACTCTCAGTAGGATGGGGGACTGTCCTAAGGTTTTGAGGACAAGATGACCCAACACAGCTAATGTTTTTAAAGTCCATACATGCTTCAAAACTTTGTTCCCATATGTTCCAGTTTCATTCTGTTACTGTGATTAAAACACACACACACACACACACACACACACACACACACACACACACACACACAATGACCAAAAGCAGCCAGGGGGGAGGAAAGAGTTAATCTGACTTGTACTTCCGGGTCACAGTCCACCACTGATAGAAGTCAGGGCAGTAGGAACTTGAAGCAGAAACCACGGGCAGAAGCTGCTTGCTGGCTTGCCCACAGGCTGGTGCTTAGCCAGCCTTTGTATGCTTTTCAAGACCACCTGCGCAGGGAATGGTGCTGCTCATGGTGGGCTGGGCTCTCCTGCATCAACCAATACTCAACACACTCTCGGACAATGTGACCTCAGCAGTTCCTCAGTTGGTGCTTCTCCTGGGCTGTGTCAAATTTATGACTAAAGCTAGCTAGGACAACATAGCATGGAATAAATTTATTGTTTGTGTGAATTTTAAAAATGTGAAAATTTGAAATACCACGTGCTGATACCTCAAGCCATGAAATATCCTCAGGGTGAAGGACTCAGTTAATGATGGTGGTGTATATTGGCACTGTAGACAGCCTTCCTGATTGTTCTGGAATGCAGAGAGCAACTCCATGGCTTCTCCCTTAATCTTACCACACAGCTGATTAGAACTTGTCCCAGGAGTAGAAACCGTCAGCTTAGCCTTTTCTTTGTCCCTGTGACCACAGGTGCCATCCTCAATCTGTGACCTTCCTCTGTGACATCCTTATGCTGAGTGCCCTTTGATGGGGGTTAAGTCAGTCAGCATTTGATACACTGATCTGCGTGGCACCCATAGGCTGCACTGCCTATGGCTGGAGTGTGCACACCCATGGCATGCTCCATGTGTGCACACTCACCCCTCCTCCACTGTGGAGCCTTGGGAGACCCCTTGGGGTGGACTAGGAAGCCTTGCACAGCTGCTGGACCTGTGGAGACTGCACTGGAAGAAGGAAGGGAAAATCTATGATGTGACTTATTTGAGAGAAGGGCATGGAATCCTGGGATCTGCTGTCCACTAGGGGGCCACACACCAGCGGTGCTGCTGAGCCCTTGAGGAAGGGGCTCCAAACTGTCCTGAGCTATGAATCAAAGACTTGAGAGCTGGGGGGAAGAAGGGAAGTAAGGGAGGGATGAAGGGAGGGACGGAGGGACAAAGGGAGGGAGGGAAAGAGGAGAGAATCTCCAAGGACCAGGGCCTCTAGTTAAGGAGACCCTCACATTGCTTCAATCCATGGCAGAAAGCAGAAGTCAAACATACGGGAGAGTGAAGTATGAGGGTAGTGCTTCCTGTCCCCCCATTCTTGAGTCTGATCCAGTTCTGTTCAGGAAGTTCACCTTTTCGAGAAAGGCCATTCATGGGAACTCTGTTCCTGGGACCCATGCCCCACCCACAGGTTCTGACTCCAGTGCTGATGATGAGTTTGGGGAGAAGCAGACCACCTTCACACCTGGGAGAGGGGGCAGAGAGAACACAAGAGCTGGCAGAGAAGGAGAGCTGTGGACACTGCCTTCTGAACATAGCTGTTGGATTCAGGAACTCGTAGCAGCTGTGGGCACCCAAACACATCAAGCCAGAGCAAATTCCTACTAGAATCAGAGAGGAGACCCCAGTGATTCATCTTATGGGAGGAGCTATCGGCAGTTGATGACATCACTTTCTGTGGGGCATGTGGTCTCAGGTAGGCAATGCTCCAATAGATGGCCCCCCTTTATGTGAGATCAGGCAGCACATTGGACTCAAGGGCTTAGTAATGATTTTAAAAAGAGGATAAGTTTAGGAGGAAGGCTGGGTGGAGGATGTGTAGGGAGATGGGGGTGGGTGGATATAATCAATATGCATTGTATAATGAATAAAAATTTCAAAGAATAAATAGAAAATATTATTTCAAAAATATTTCTAGATAGCCACATTAAGCAAAGAGGAAAAGAGAAAGAAGCAATATGTAAAAATAAATTAATTTATTTTTACTTTTTAAAATGTACTACTTATTTACCTGTGGTTTTTAGTAAGGGTTTCTTGTAGCCCAAGCTTGCCTTGAACTCAATTTGTAGCCAAAGATGGCCTTGAACTCACAATCCTGTCTGCTCCACCTTTCTGGTGCTGGAATTACAGGTGTATACCTCCACACCCAACTCAAAATTTGGTTTTAATTGGAAAGTAATTATTGTTCATAATTATAGGGCTTGATGTGAGTTTTTGATATGTGAATACATCATGGAATGGTTAAATCCCCTCACACATTTTTTTTATGGTGAGAACATGAAAAGTCTGCCCTCCTAGCAATCTCCAAATGCAAGATTCATCATGTTTCATTGCAGTCACATAGCCTAGGTTAGAATCCAGAGCTTTGAAATATTCTAACCAATATCCCCCCATCTCCCTATTCTCTCCAAGAAATGGAAACAAGTATTTCAACAGAATATTAGATCAAATCCAGTATTATAAAAGGTCAAAAACTTTACAAGAAGATTATTTGTGAGTGGGGATGGAGTGCATGTCGGGGTCAGAGGTCAACCTCATGTGCTACTATTCAGGTTCTCTCCACATTGTCTTTTGAGACCAAGTCTCTCATTCGCCTAGATCTTGACCATTCTGTGAAGCTGGCTGACACTGAGCCTCAGGGATGTGACACGCACACACACACACACACACACACACACACACACACACACGAGAGAGAGAGAGAGAGAGAGAGAGAGAGAGAGAGAGAGAGAGAGAGAGAGAGAGAGAGGGAGCGCTACTTCCAGTTCAGGCTCCCCGGACAGAACATTTTATCAACATGTTCTCTGGCACATCCATACACATCTCCAGATGTTCCAACACCCACAGGCACACACAGCGTGACCACCTAGGCTCATGTGCATAGATACTTGCCCACATTTTTTCTATAGGCGGCATAAGCAGCTTCCCACCCACAGTGGAGAGAACTGTTTCCCACTCGGAGAAACCAAGGAAAAGGAGAGGTCTCCATAGACCTCAGGAGCAGGTAGCATGCCTGTAGACCATGCAGAGAAGCCTGGTCCAAGGTGGATAGGACAGAGCCACAGAGGCTCCACGGCATCCACAGCAGTGCTCTGGCTGGCTCCAGGAGAGACGGCAGTATTAGGCTATTTAGGTGAGATGGAGAGTCTCAGGAGGCAGAAACAGTAATCACAGAGGACCTGCTTCTGAAAAGTGCAGGGAAGAGGTGCTGATGGGACAAACAGAGGCTATGAAAGACACAGGGAAGATGGGAGGGACGTGTGTGTATGACCCTTTGATACCATATTGATAACAGTTAGTTTGCCATGCTTTGGAGAGAGATAGACTGAACTTGGCCTTTGCCAGGAACCATAATCCCCAGTGATCCCATTGTGGATTTCCCAAGCAATTTACAGCAGACACCCAGAGCAGAGTTCAGGGGAAGAAACCACTGGAACCTCCTTTGCAAAGAGGTTTGCTTTGAATGAGAAATGTCCCCATAGGCTCACATATTTGGACACTGGGTCTCCCGCTGGTGGCACTGTTCTGGAAGATCATAAGACCTGGAGGAGGTGGACCCTGATGGAAGAAACGAGTCACTGAGGGCAGGCTTGAGGTTTTACAGTTCGACCCTACTTCCTGTCCACTCTCTGCTTCCTGAGTGTGAATGTAATGTGACCAGCCCGCCTCCTGCCTTCCCTGACAGCTGCCATGTCTTCCATGGCAGTATTCCATCTGGAAACGTAAAAGGAAATAGGCCTTTTCTCCTCTAAGTAGCTTCTCTTGGGGTACTTTATTTCAACAACAGAGAAAAGGAGCAAAGACAATAATCTCATACAAAATGGTTTAGTTTGAATTTACAAAGAAGCATTCAATTTATTTGCTTTTAAGTTAACAAAAGACCTAATTTTGTGATACTAGTGCTACATAAAGTATATGACCATTAATGAGCAAGACAAAAAAAAAAGCATTATAAGAACAGTAAAAGGAGGAGAGTAAAGAAAATAAATAAGTGGGAAAAACAGTAGAAGGGAGGGGAGAAATGGAGAGAAAAGCAAGTACATGAATAAAGATGGAAAACAAGGTAGGGTTGAGTGGGCACAGAGAGTGTCACTTTTAAAACTGAGTATGCATTCTGATCTGGGCTATCCTAAAACTTTTCATCAGGTCATGTTGGTAACCAGGGTGCTTTGATCTCCTATATTATTTCTAATTGTGTGTGTCTGTGTGTATGTATGTGTGTGTGTGTCTGTGTATGTATGCATATATTATGAAGAGATGGGTGTTAAAATCTCCAACTACAATCATGTACTTTTCAGCTTCTAATTCTATCTCCTTTTGCTTTGTGTGTTTTCCCACCTATTGTCAGGTGCATACATGTTTAGAATAGCTTTATCCACTAGTGAACAGATCCCTTTATCATTCAGGAACATTCCTTGTTCTTGGGTCTACTTTGTCTGATAATAATGTAGCCATTTCAATTTTCTTTCTCTTCCAACTGAGATAAAAAACACTCAGCATATCCCTTGTCACTGTGATCATTTCTAAGCATTTAGTGGGATTGATATGTTCAGGTTGCTACACAGTGAGTCTCAGAACTTGTCCGCGCTGAAAACCAAAACTCTGTAAACATGAAATAACATCACATTCATTCAAACCTGCCCATGCTGTAACCTCCATTTGCATCCTTCTCCTTTTCTGGTGCTAAAGAATGCTCCGTGGCATCACACACACTCTGGCTACTTTAGAGACTTAGAATTATACACTATTTACCTTTTGGTGACTGGCTGGTCTCACTTAACACAATATCCTTGATTTTCATCCAGGCCTTTTGTGTTTCAGAATTACCTTTTTTTTTTTTTTTAAGGTTGAGTAGTATTTCAACATGTTTTTGTTCATCAGTATGCAATGGATGACATTTAGCTGGTTTCTACTTCTTGGTTGTTTTAAATAATGCTGTTTTACAAATACTATTTCAAGACCCTGCCTTCAGTACTTTTAGATATATTGACAGCATTGAATTTATACTGTTTTTTAGTTTTCTGAGAATTCACAGGGTTATTTTACATGGTGATTACAAATTAAGTATCACTTTACTTACCTTGACTTTTATAAGAACAGTAAATCTTTTCCATAATTCTCTTACACTAAACTGATGTGTATATGTACATTTGAAGTGTGTCTTTTCAAAATGACAGCCTACAGAACGGGAAAAGATCTTCACCAACCCCACATCTGACAGAGGGCTGATATCCAAAATATATAAAGAATTCAAGAAACTAGACATCAAAATATCAAACAATCCAATTGAAAAATGGGCCACAGAGCTAAACAGAGAATTCTTTTTTTGTTTGTTTGTTTGTTTGTTTTTTTGTTTTTTGAGACAGGGTTTATCTTAAACAGAGAATTCTTAACAGAAGAATCTCAAATGTCCAAAAGACATTTAAGGAAATGCTCAACATCCTTAGTCATTAGAGAAATGCAAATCAAAACTACTCTGTGATACCATCTAAAACCTGTCATAATGGTTAAGATCAAAAACACTGATGACAGCTTATGTTGGAGAGGATGTGGAGCAAGGGGAACTCTCCTCCACTGCTGGTGGGAGTACAAACTTGTATAGCAACTTTGGAAATCAGTATGGCAGTTTCCCAGAAAATTGGGAATCAATTTTCCTCAAGACCCAGCTATACCACTCTTGGGAATATAACCAAGAAGTGCTCAATCATACCACAAGGACACTTGCTCAACTATGTTCATAGGAGCATTATTTGTAATAGCCAGAACCTAGAAACAACCTAGATGTCCCTCAACTGAAGAATGAATTAAGAAAATGTGGTACATATATACAATGGAGTACTACTCAGCAGAGAAAAGCAATGACATCAGAAATTTGCAGGCAAATGGATGGAACTAGAAATTACCATCTGAGTGAGGTAACCCAGACTCAGAAAGACAAACTTGGTATGTACTCACTCATAAGTGGATACTAGATATAAAGCAAAGGATAACCAGACCACAACCTGCAGCTCCAGAGATGCTAGCTAACAAGGCGGACCCAAACAGGGACACATGGATCTCCCTGGGAAGAGGAAATAGATGAGCTCTCCAGAGTAAACTGGGAGTGAGGGGAACAATAGAGGATGGGAACATAAGGGAATGGGATGGTTGAGCTGGAACAGTGATGGAGTGGGAGAGCAATGAAAGAGATACCATGATAGAGGGAGATGTCATGGGGGTAGGAAGAAACTGGGTGCTAAGGAATTGCCAGGAATCCACAAGGATGACCCCACCTTAGACTACTAGCAATAGTGGAGAGGGTGCCTGAGCTGACTTACATGGTAATCAGGTCGGTGAATACCCTAACTGTCATCATAGAGCCTTCATCCAGTAACTGATGGAAGCAGATGCAGAGATCCACAGCCAAACACAAGGCTGAGCTCCAGGACTCCAGTCGAAGAGAGAGAAGAGGGATTCTATGAGCAAGAGGCATCAAGATCATGATAGGGAAACCTACAGAGACAACCAAACCAAACTAGTGGGAGCTCATGAAATTTAGACCAACAGCTGTGGAGCCTCCATGGGACTGACTGGGCCCTCTGCATAAGTGAGATAGTTGTATTGCTTGATCTGCTTGGGAGGTCCCCTGGGAGTAGGATCAGGATCCATCCCTGGTGCGTGAGCTGGCTTTTTAGATACCAGTGCCTATGGTGGGACACCTCACACAGCCTTGAGGCAGGGGGGACAGGCTTGGACCTGCCTCCACTGAATGTACCAAGCTCTGCTGACTCCCCATGGGAGGCCTTACCTTTTTGTAGAAGGGAATGGGGGCTGGGTTATAGGGGGAGGCTGGAGGGGTGGGAGTAGGGAAGAGAGGGATCTGTGATTAGTGTGTAAAATGAATAAAAATTTTCATAATAAAAAATAGTGTCTTTACATACAACACATAACTGAGATTTTTGTTTTACTGATTTTATTTTTCAGTCTGACAATTTCTGTTTTTTGACTGGTGAATTTAGACCATTTAAATGTAATGTAATTTAATGCAATACAACTGACATAATTAAATTTAAGTGTGTGTGTATCTGTGTTTGTGTGTATGTCTATATGTGTGTGCCTGTGTGTGCATACCTGTGTGTCTGAATCTGTGTGTCTGTGTGTGCATGCCTGTGTGACTGTGTATGTGTGTGTGTGTGTGTATGTCTATGCCTTGTGTTCATGCCTATGTGTGTCTGTCTGTGTGTGCATGCCTGTGTGTCTGTGTGTGCATGCCTGTGTATGTGTATGTGTCTGTGTGACTTTGTGGTTGTATGCCTATGTGTATGTGTATCTATGTCTGTATCTTTGTGTCTGTGCCTGTGCATGTGAGTCTGTGTATGAGTATTTGTCTGTGTGTATGTGCCTGTGTCTGTGTGTGTGTGTGTGTATGTGTGTCTGTGTCTGTATGTGTCTGTGCCTGAGTATATGTGTGTCTGTGTATATGTGTATCTATGTCTGTGTCTATGTGTTTTGATACACAGACACTTGCAACTGAGGTTGGCTTGAAACTTGCTGTCCAGCTGAGGCTGACCTTGTATAACAGTGGTAGACAAATGCTCTTCAGAAGCACAGCTCCTCCACACAGGGGAAGGATTTAGACCCAGGTGGCTTCATCATGTTCCAGAAGTCACCAAGCATCTGTGAGAAGAGGGACCTGATCCTTGGAGTATGGGGACTTGTTGACTGGTGTCCCATTGAATCCTCCCAGTACTGGATTACAGGAGTGCACACCACGCCCATGCCGTGCCCCCGCCATGCTCAGCAAGGTTCATCATTGTTGCAGTAGTGCCCGCGCTACCACCACCCGTTTACCATGTCAGAGTGAGGGGCTGTGGATCGAAAAACAAGAGACAAAAGACAGCAGGTCATTCGTGCCAGGAGATGCCGAATGCCGTTTATTAAAGAAGGGAGGGAACCTTAAATACAGGCTAACAGCACAATGGAGGAACCCCGGAGGGCAGAAGTTCGCTATTGAATGTTCTACATTTTAGCACCTAAGCTGTTTACACCAAATGCAGGAAACACAAACAAGGAACTTCCCTTAAGCATTCAGGAGGGTGGAGACCAGCAGGGAATCAGCATAGGGAGGACATCAAGATCAGGCAAGTAGGGCGGCAGTTACCCAACTTGGAAGTTCCAGGGCACTACACGTCATTTTGTTACATTTTTTGTTACCCTCTGTTTTTTTTTTTTTCTCTTTTCCAGTTCCTACCTTCTTTTGCTTTATTTGAATATGTTTTAGTAAAATGTACTGTAATTCACCTTGTAGTTTTTTAAACTGCACCCCTACTATTTAATGTTTTTCTGGGAAGTCTGACAACCGCATTCGTTTCCACTGTACTTAGAACCACTAGTCTACCACTACAAGGAGAATCATGAAGCAGAAACGACGGCTTTGAAATTGAAAGACCACCACTGTAAGAGAAACAAGGAGACCCCACACACACACACCAGCTCTGCTAATTGTAGATTCAGTGGAAAAATACTGCATTCTGCTCCCACGCCCTATATCGGGAAGTTAGCCCATCACGCTGTGTTAGCAAGATGATTGCTTGCGAGAATGCTTGCAAGATAACCGCTTGCCAGATAAGCTCGGAATTCGTTTACCCACCCAGATTCCGAGAAAAACCGCGGAAACATCTGGCCATCTGGCCTGGCCAGATGACTGCATTCTGGATGACCCCTCTCCCCCGCCCTGATGGAACTGCCTCATAAAAGGTCTGCGAGCCTTAGACTCGGGGTCGCCAGCTTCTTCTCATGCTGGTGACCCGCGAGCTCGGGCTGAATAAAGCTTCTTTTGTGACCCGATATCGGAGTGAAGCTCTCTGTTTTGGACGCCGACGGTAACAAAATTACATCTAAGTATAAAACACAGTGAAGGAGAAAGCATACGATCCATTTCATGGTAACAAGTAACGCGGGCAGGAAATAAGATATGAATACATTTGACGTACGTAGCATATCCCTGAAGGGCTACATAAGAAATCCTGTTGGTGACCAGTATCAGGTGCAAAGGAAATTCCATTTCCCCAAATTCTGGTGGTTAGAAAAAAGCCAGCGTTCCTCAGTGAAACCATTTCCCTGTCACTGGCAGAAGGAAGAAATGGCTATCTGTGAAGTGCGTGCTGGCCTGGGGCCCCCTCAGTGTCACAAGTGCCAATTCCACTTTCAGAGTCCACGTGACATCTGAGCGCTTCTCCCCTCCCCCACTGCAAACACGTCCAGCTCACGGGCGCCCCTCCCCCAGCTGCCCTTCTATCTGGTTGTGCTCTTCGCTTTAGCCAGTGCCTTTGTCTTCTCAGTCTCCCCTCCCCCTCTCCCTCTCCCCCTCTCCCTTTCCCCTTCCCTCCCCTCCCTCCTCTTCCTTCTCCCCCTCCCCCCTCTCCCCCCTTTCCCCTTCCCTCCCCTTCCCTCTCACAGTAAGTTTCTTTGTATATTGATTTTTACTAAGTGTATTACTTTTCAAAACAATAATTTATAGAGAGCCTTACCACGTATTATCCTAGATATTCCTTAGCTACCAATAGCGACGCATCTAGCTCAACAGTTACCGGACCTCACTGATTTTGCAGAGGACCCAAGGATCCTGTGTGTGACCCCAGCGCCCACGCCCACGTCTGTCAGCCTGCAGTCACCTCTAACTCCAGGGGACCTGACCCCTTCTTGTAGCCTCTACCTGGGCTGCATTCACACATGCACACACCCACACACATGTGCTGCATTCACACATGCACACACCCACACAGAGACATCTACATCTACAGAAATTTTTAAAAAGTAAATAAACCTTAACAGAATTTTACAACTGCTCAAATACGTAAAAATTCAGAAGCCGTTGCTGCTAAAAGCTTAATCTAGAGCAATGGAATTACACAACAGTCTGGATGAGTGAGAGGGATTGAAATGCCTCAGAATCTCCTAATTGGCCAGCAGGCACATGCACACTTGGGCATCCACCACACACTATAATAATCATAATAAATGTAGATAGGTAGGTACTTGTAAGAGATACAGCTCTTCCGCACAGAGGAGAGATTTAGACCGCTGTGGCTTCATCATGTTCCTAAAACTACTAAGAGTCTAGGAGAAGTGGGACCCAGCTTAGAGCAAGCCAGTTTCTGGGGGTCCCCTTGCCAAGTCCCCTGTCTGACCTAGACGGGCCTGGGATAAGAGGACAGAGGGGAAGTCAGGCTTCACAGGCCAGGAGACACTCAGGGCACAGGCGGTCAGCAGACCAGGCCACTCCTCCAGCCTGGCTCTCAGATACTCTAGCACAGGCCTCTGTGGTTGCAGAAGCTATTCCTGTAACCGTGTGACCAACAGCAGGTCCCTTCTCTCTGAACCTGTCTCATTCGGGGAAAGAAACAGAGAGATGTCTTCTGCTGTGCGGGTGACTTTTAGGAGATGGTTTGAGTCAAACCGTATTTTAAAAACACTGCCTGTGCTCAAACACTTCAAATATTTTATTACTGGGTCTACAGTACATAACAAAGTAATTGTGTAATTAAGAGATAATGTCAGTGCTGTAGAACAATGCTGACAAGATAATGGCCTATCAAAAC
The DNA here is from genome assembly GCF_903995425.1 of Onychomys torridus. NCBI lineage: Eukaryota > Metazoa > Chordata > Mammalia > Rodentia > Cricetidae > Onychomys > Onychomys torridus. The sequence continues at coordinate 5,699,021 of NC_050460.1, forward strand.
CACGCAAACGGCAGAGCAAGGGAACAGATTTATAGGTAGAAAAACAGAAAAGCAAATAGCAGCAGCCATGAAGTTCTTGGCAGTCCAAGGTGATGTGTTTCCCTCAGAGCCGGCTTGCCGTGTTAGCTTCCAAGTTCTGACTCACAGCGTGCCCTGGGCCTTGTTATATATCCCTCGAACATTTGGAAACATGTTCTGTGTCAAGACGGAGGACGGCAGGGTCATCCGGAATAACTAGTCCCCAAGTTCAGGGAAACCGAGCCACACACAAAGCCTGGAGATGACAGCCGCAGAAGCCAAATGTTTGTCATTGCCCCCGGGTGGCCAGAAACAGAGACAAGGCAAGGCCAGTGTGGGAGAACAGGCCCTGGGTAGCTCGACTGATTCCTGGGTCTTTGCCCAGCTCTAACCAGATTCCCTTATTATGAACCAGTTTCTTCTGAGAGAGGAAGGAGCTGGGGACAGAAAGGAGGCAGCCTGTGACCTTTAAACTCAGAGAAGTCCCACAGGATCAGGTTTACCCCCATCTCCTAGGACTACCTAGCAAAATGGAAGTCAGAGGAAAATACAGCTCAGGTGATGAGGGGAGCCAGAGGGAAAGAGGCAAGGCTAGACACGGGGAGAAAGGGACCTTGCCATCGCCTGTGTGCATGTATGCGTGTGCGTGTGCGTGTGTGTGTGTGTGTGTGCGTGTGCGTGTGTGTGTGTGTGTGTGCTGGCTTTAGGAACAGAAGGACTGAATTGGCCATGTTGGTGTGATTAGATAAATCACCAGTTTCCCCTTTCTAGGCTACAGTTCCCTCTCTTTAGAAATGATAGTGATGCACCCAGTCAAATGACCCTCAGCTAAGGATGCCTTCTATTTCCATCTAGTCTCCCTGGAGGCTGGGCTGCCCCCAAGCTGGCTGCTACAGGAAGTGTCTCCCAACTCTGACACCCACAAAACCCAGGGAAATGTCACATGGACTTCCCAGTGCCTGTGAAGCTTCAAGGCGTGAGCGCCATGAGAGGTGGGAAGAGAAGTTGTGGTATCAAGACACCCTGACCCCAGAGTAAAGTCAGGGGGACTGGCTAGCTAGTGGCATCTCTGTGGAGCACAGAACCCGGGGGGGGGGGGGGGCGGAGGACCCGGGGCTAAAGAGATGTGAGTTCTGTGGTCCCACAGCTCCTCACTTCCCTGGGGCTCCCTCTACTCTACAGAGCACCCATCCCCTCCCATGGAGTGGTTGTCTCCCACTGAGAGAGTCTGTCTGCTCCAGGTTGTTGACTACTGTCCTTGTCCTGTGGAGTTTTTGCCTGCAGACCTGTTAAGGCTGACTTCAGGGTTAGACCTCTTGAGAGCACAGACTGTCTCTGCAAACTGAGACAGTTCTCTAGACTGCTGCTCCATGGAGGGAAAGAACAAAAGGAAGGAGAGGCAGGGAGGGAGGGAGGGAGGGAGGGAGGGAGGGGAGGGAGAGAGGGAGGGAGGGAGGGAAGGAGGATGAGGGAAGGAGGGAGGGAGGGAGGGAGGGAGGGAGGGAAGAAGGGGGGAGAAGGAGGGAGAAGGAGAAAATGGATGGAGGAGGAGGGAGGGACAGGAAAGGAGGTGGAGAGAGGAGAAATAAAGGGAAGGAGGAGGGAAGAAAGAGAGGGACAGGCTTGAAGGAAGCAGACAGTGGTTTAAACGCCCGCCCTCCTTTCCAGACCACAGAAGAAGCCCTGCCCAGCTTGGCCTCCTGTGCCCCTGTGTCTGTCTGTTCTCTGTTCCTTTCCCCCATCTAAGGATCACACAGAAGGGGAAATAGATGCTCTTCCCTCTGAAGGTCCTTTCCTGACTCACCACCTGCCTCTGCTCCCTGCCCAGAAGCCTGAAGAAATCCTAAGACTCAAATGCCTCCCTTCTGAGAGCTGGGCCCTCTGTGCTTGGGAGGATGGGCGAAGGAGAATATATACTCTGTTTGGAAAAAAAACTCCATCTCCCTCCCTCCCTCCCTCCCTCCCTCCCTCCCTCCCTCCCTCCCTTCCTTCCCTCCTCCCTCCCTCCCTCCCTCCCTCCCTCCCTCCCTCTCTCCCTCCCTCCCTCCCTCCCTCTCTCCCTCCCTCCCTCTCTCCCTCCCTCCAGTTATGGCCCCAGATGTGCATGCAGCAGCCAGCAGCCAGCTCTTTTGAAGCACACTATATGTCCCTCTCACAGACAAGGACAGCAGAGTTCTGCTTCTTTCCAAATGGCACTCTGTTTTGCTAATGTAGTTTTTATTAAAATAATAATAATAATAATAATAATAATAATAATAATAATAGAATTACAATGAAAGAAGTAAGAAACCCCGGGTGAATGTTCCTAGGTATGTGGTTTTGACAGGTGGCAATCAACTGAATAATCCAACTTTCTTACAGGCTTTTCTGTTTCATATGCATCCATAAGCATTTTCCATGTTGCTACCCTGACTCCCTAATTACCCCGTTAATGGCTGCTTAATATGCCATCAGGTTGATGGGCAATAATTCACTGAAGCATGCCCCCCCCCTTAGGATCTAACTTTCTAAAACATGAAACAGAAATGGAGTCCTGCCATAATGGTGAAGGCGGTGTCTCCCCACAGCGTCATGAGTGGTCAGGAAGTGAGTGGGTCTGGGGCGTGAGGGTGGGAAGGACTGCAGAGGGGACATCTGCTCTAGCCCCAGGGACTGCCCTGTGCAACTGAGTGCTGCCTCTGAGGGAGAAACAGTCACTCGCTGCGCTGGAACACTAATAACGATAATCACGACGAATACCGATTTTGAGCTCGGCACTAAATACACAGAAGTTGTACCCCTGGATTCTCTCAACCAACAAATCAAACACTGCATTTACTCCATTCTGAATTCGACAGATAAAGGTCACAGAGGTGGGAGGGTGTCTGGTCTCCCGGAAAGGCTGACTCCAGGGTCCCTCTCCCAGCCCGTGTCTGTACCCTCTGTGGTTCCCATCCCCCAGAGCACATCACGTGGCCTGTGGAGCCTAATTAGAATGAGGTGTCCAGAGCTCTGCAGGCTTCATAGCGCTTTCTTTTCTTAAACTTCATTTGTGTTTTTTTAAGTGTGTATGTGTGTGAGTCTATGTGTGTGTGTCTAAGTGTGTGCATGCGTGTGCAGTACTCTAGAGGTCCAGAAGAAGGCTCCAGCAGATCCCCCAGAGGTGGAGTTACAAGTGGTTTGTGGGTGCTGAGATTGAACCCAGGTCCTCTTTAAGAGCAGTGAGTGTGTTTAACTTCTGTTCATTTCTCCAGTCCACATGGGAAGCTTTCTAACCCTCCACTGCTGAGTGTCTGGCAGATGGAATTCAGGGGCATGTGTTGTGCTAACCCCAGTGTCCAGGAGTAGGGACACTCAGATCTGAGTTTGCATTCTGAACTCAGGACTTCATGGCTTCCTGTCATGTGTGTCTCTTCAGCCCCAATTGCCCAGTCTGTAAAATAGAGATAATAAAAGGTGCCTCTCAGCGTGCCTTCAGCATTCCAGATAGCAATGGATGGCACATGCAGTGTTCAGTTGTATGTGGCTGCTCCTATTATCTCAGGAGACCAGATGAGGAAGCAGTGCTAATAGGACACCTTCCTTTTCGTTAGGTGCAAGCCCTCTCCTACCCAGGACAAGACAGAAGAAAATGTGAACATGAACTCCCGAGGCAGGACAGCGGGAGTGGTAATGACAGTGGGGGCAAAGCTGACGTGGGCTGCAGGCTAGCCACGTTGCATTTCATCTCACACCATCACTGTGAGCACAGACGATTATTATCCCCATTTGAGTTAAGGGAAGTGGGGCTGACCAGGTGGCGCAGCAGGTGAAGGCGCTTGCTGCTAAGCCCGGTGACGTGACTTTGATCCCAGCACTTGCATGGTAGAAGGACTGAATCGATTCCCACAAGTTGTCCTTTGACCCACACACACAGACTGTGGCATGCACACACAAAGTCAATTTTATTTTATTTTTTTAATAAGAGACATAGAAAAACTAAGGCTGTCTGTCGTGCCCCAGCAGTCCTTGCTGGAAAGAAAACAGTAGACTGTACAGTATGAGAGAGCCAATAATCCCACGTGCTGCACTGGGTAGAGAGCCTTGGAGGGTCACTGTCAGCTCTGAAAGGCTCCGGTGTGTCACATGGAGAAGAGGACCTGTATTCATCATATGTGTGTGATACGAGCATCCATAGCAACGCGTGATTGCAGTGTATCCGTCTTGTTGTCAGTAACTGTGGGACCGATTACACCAGTCACAGGAAGTACTTAGCAAAGCACCTGGGATGCAAACAATGCTCTCAGGGCATTGGCAATTATGGTGTCATGATGTCATGGCATCGTTCTTGTGGGCAGGAGTCTGGGCAGCTGAATTTTTCTCTTCATCCTGCATGGAGTCTCACAGATGTTACCAAGGCAACCACATCCAGGTTGGCCTCGATACTAACATGCATGCCTTTCCTTACCCTGCTTACAGCTGCTTCATCCTGCCATTGCTCACTTAGCATAAGCAAGGGCAAGCCCAGACATTCCTACCATGTCAGCCTGAGTTCCGTGGCTCAGTTTCTCCTTTGCACTCCACACTGACATCATGAATGCTCACTCAACTCCCACCTCAAGACCTTCAGACCTTCTGCTCCCTTAACCTGGCTCACATTCTGGAATGTTCCAGCAGAATGTCTTTGTTTATCATCCTTTCCTCTACTCCTCTTCCCGCCTTCCTGGTTCCCCCTGAAGAGCCTACAGACTCGTTCACACTGAGATAATAACGCATGACAATGTTTTAAAGTGATGAGGAGACCTTTAGCTTAGTGTGAAACAGAACTTAAGTGCCAACGACAAAGTCCTGGCATCAAACAGGCTGTTTTGGGGGCGTCCATTTGCTGGGAGGGGCTCCATATAACCCCCAGAAGACATCCTGGTGGCACATTTGATTTACATTTGCTTCCTGGATCAGTATATAGATGGTTTCCTTCTCCACTGTGACCCATCCTAGCCTTACTTGGCAGACATGTTCTGTAGCCCAGGGACAGGATGTAGGGGCAGGAGCACTTTGTTGGGCAATCAGGAATGCCTCTCTGAAAAGTATGTCAATGACCTGGGAAAAGAGAATTCCTGATACACCTTCAAGGTGCAGCAGAAAATAAAATATAGACTATGAGATAAGAAGCAAAGAGAGAGATCTCATGGGGGGACTGGGTTTCCAGGTGCCACCTGAAAATGGAGGTGGCCAGGGGAAGCAGCCAGGATCCAGACTCCTGGGGGAATTCTCACCAGCCGGGACTAGGATGAGCTCCCGACTCTGATAGAAGGCCATGCACACATATGGAGCAGACTTCATGTTGTGTGCACACAATGCACGCTTGCTGTGTGAAGGCTGTCTACTAACAAGGATGTTGGACATACCTTGACAAAAAGATAGTCCTGTTCTTCAAGAGCCTTATGAACTAGCTGAATCGATGGAACAGAGGCAGGGGCAGCGGGGAGCTGTGAGTGTTGTCTACAGAATGGCCATGAGGTTAGTGGACAAGGAAACTCCACAACACTTGCCACAAAGCCGGAATGGCCAGCATAGGAACTGTCCAAGAAAGGAGAACAGCATCAGCCATTTCCTGGGCTCTGAGGAAGGAGAGCAGGTTCTGATGGATAGGTCCTTCATCAGTCTTCTAAACTCTAGAGCGAGCACAGCTCATGGGTCATCCCACCCCAGTTTCCCTTGGAAAGTAAGAGAAAGGCCATGGAGATGACCCCTATCATCTTTGTTAAAGGAGGAAACCCTGTTGCGGGATTTACCGAGCAATTAACCTGCAAAGCCACAGAAATACAGATGACCTGACAACTTAGAAATCATGTAATTTATCCAATTAAACATTTTGCATCATTGTAACCATGTAGGTTCATGTATTAGTAACCTCAAAGGTCTCTATTCTAGACACTTGGGATTTTTCAGCTTTCTGCCCAAATACATTTGTCTATGTAATTATATCATCCACGGCACAATACTGGCACAATTATGTGGGATTTCATTTAACTCTTCATTTTTCATTCTGTGCCCCATATACTGCTCAGAGTTTGGGCAAGGTGCTTGGAAGCATGCAAGCCTTCAGGGAAGCCTTCTTTTATTCTTTTACCTCCACTCTGGAAAGCCCTGTGCAAGTTCTCTTGGCCATAAAGAATTCTTTGACCAGCTTCATGTTGCTTCCCTGGCCATGGTCTCATGTTACCTCATCTTGTGTGGAGTAGAGAATAAACCCTTGAAGAGCGTTTCAGATTCATTTCTATTGCTGTGATAAAATATCCTGACAAAAAGTAACAGAAGAGAAGAAAAGGTTGATTTTGGTTTACAATTCCATTATTGTAGTCCAATATTCTAGTCAGTCAAGGCAGGGACTCCAGCAGCTAGTCACAGTACTCCCACAGTCAAGAGGAAAGAGAGAATAAATACATCTCTGCTTGTCTGTGCTCCACTAGCTTTTCTGCTCTTATATAGCCCAGGATGCTGAGCCCAGCGGATGGTGCTGCCCACAGAGGGTTGGTCTTCCCAGTTCAGCTAACAATGAAGACAGTCCTCCACAAAGCATCCTCCGTAGACTGCCCTTCACTGAGCCTCTCTTCCCAGGGTGTGCTAGGTTAGTGTCCATTTCACAATAAGAATTAATCCCAGTGAGCACACACAGGTACACACACATACACACACACACGTATATAGATAAAGATAAAAGCTTAAAAATAAGTGTGATACTATTTGGGGCCAATGAGATGGTTCAATGGGTAAAGCCACTTGCTGCCAAAGCTTGTGACCTGAGTTTGATCTCTAGGACTCATACAATGGAAGGAGAGAATCAATGCTTGAAAGTTATCCTCTGGAGTCCATGTATGAATTATAGTGCTTCCCACCCCCTGAAATACATATTTTCATGCACATACAAAATAAGTGTAATAAAAATGATGACAATATTTTAAATACAGTAAGACAGAGAAACATAACACAGGCCTATCTAACCACTATTTAACAAGTGTTTACATTCGGTCCTCTTAACCCTATGCTGTGTGTAACATTATATAGTTATGGCAGTATCACGTACAGAGGCTGTATGCTAAAGACTGGTACATCACTATAAAGTCCATGACTGAGCACATCATGTGTGTAGCACTGTCCTGAAACTGTTCTGTGATCATTCTTGGCCAGGCTACACATTGGTATCTGCCATGGTTAATAAACAGAAGGGAGATAAACAGAAGGGAGAATGTGAGCAGAGCACCAGCATTCTCCGTTCTCTGCTTCCTGACTGCGGCAGCAATGTGACCAGCCGCCTCAAGTTCCTGCCACCAGGACCTTACTTCCACCACAGGCTGTGCTAGATCGAAGCGCCAAAGCAAGCCCTTTCCCCTTAAGTTGCTCTTGTTGGCTATCATGTCACAGCAAGGAGACAAATAACTAATATAGTATCATAGTGCACGTGCGTGACCATGGCACCATACTGAACAGGATGACTGCAACCATGCTACATAACGGGCATCATGCTGCACTATTTCAAGCAACCTTCTCTTTGTCTTTCAACTTTATATTATCAATCTGTCGCCACACTGATATACATAGTTACTTTGTTTTCCATTTTTTGTTTCAAGATTTCTCTCTCTCCCTCTCTCTCTCTCTCTCTCTCTCTCTCTCTCTCTCTCTCTCTCCCCCCCTCCCCCACCCCACCATCTTTCCCTCTGCTCTCCTCATGTGCTTCCCCCACCCCTTTCCTCCTAATAAAACTCTGAAACTAATACTGGGTTCTGTCGTGACCTTGACCTTTCCACCGGCAAACAGTGCTGCCATCAGCACCATTTATCTTATCATTTCAATGCCCCTGCCAGAGCCCTTCCATTTGTCATAGCCCAGTGGATCCACGCCATGCCCTGTAGGTTGAGCTTTTGGAAATCTGGACACACATGCATCCATTTTGTCTCACAAAGTAATAAAAGTCGATCCAACAATGTTCCTGAAAGGCCCGCATGAACATCTGTTTCCATCCCTGCCTCTGACTGTGTCAGTTCCCAGGGCAAACCTCTTACCCAAGGCTAGGCTCTCCTTCCAGGAAACCAGTGGGTTACAGGAGACCTCATCTACCCTCTGCCCCTTTCGCTTCCCCGAGTAGTGGGAGTGTGGCTCCACAGGACAGAGCTCACAGAACTCAAGCCCACATGTCCAGCCAGCCCTCCCTCCCCTGAGCTTTTTATGGAGCTGATAATCTATCTGCTGAGGAGAGGCAGGAGTGGTGCTCACTGGTGAATCTTGGCATGTCAATCAACACCTCCAAGGGAAGCATGCTGTGAGATAGACTTGTGGCCTGCAGAGATTGTCACTCATGGTTTATGGTGACCAAGGCTAGACTAGAGGCTGTGACAGGCACTTGCAGACAAACGTTCCAGGTGCATGTGGGTCTACATCTGGCTCCAGCTGGAAAATTATAATCAAGCCAGCAATCAGACCTTGAGCTTTGTCTAGTTCATCAGTATCTACAGCCTCCTTGTCCTGTGCCATTGACTCAGCCATGAGCTGGACAGGGTGGCAAACCTGGCTCACCTTCTGAGACCCTACCTTTTTTGGGTACCAGGTACCCTTTATCCACCCTCTCTCCTCCCATCAGTCTCTGCCCCCCTCTCCCCCTCTCTCTCTCTCTCTCTCTCTCTGAAGACTCCGTCTCACTCCTTGATTTATTGAGCTCACTGTGCCAAAGAACAATACTCTGCTTTCAGGAATCAGGAGGTAAGCAAGTGATGAATGTTCTGGAATCTGACGCCCTTCCTCTACTCTGTGTCATTCCCCCCAGCATAGTGCAGTGGAGACCCCTGGTACTGTCAGTTGCTGACTTCTCTCCCTCTTAGGGCAGGTTGCCCAGTTCCCAGAATCTCAATGTCCTCATGAACTTTTCAAGACTGAAGGGCTAACAATCTACCCTTGGCTTTTGGATGGTAGGTACATGGTAGACAGTGGCTGTAATCACAACCATCAACACAGAGAAGGATAAAGCTTCTTATACCATGTTGAGCCTAGAGTTATACACTAAGAATTTCAAAGGAAAAGTTCCAGTTCATAATCTTAAGAGCTTTGGGTCTACTGGGGAGCCAAGGGGTTAATCCTACTTTAGAGAATAGTAACTGCAGCTAACACGTGGTGGCACAGAGAGCCGGTATCACCCAAGAGTCACAAGAACTAGAGATTTAGGGCTCATAGCTGTGATGGTTAGCTCTGGAATTAACCCCAAGCCAGGATTCTGTGGCTGAGGGGTTTGAACACCAGCTGTCCAAGACACTTCCAATGATCCTCAGCACCTCCGCCCCCATCTAGAAGTAAGAATGCTATGTTTGGGCTGTCCCTAAAGACTGTTTCGGCTCTTACAGTCTAAATGATTTAAATTCTCTCACTTCAGACAACTACCAACATGCCTGCCTCCTTCCCGTGAACATTTCTAAGGTGATAAACAAAACAAGGACTCCTGCCCAAATGGTGTTTTACACTTTAGGGGGGCAGACACAAAAGCTGAGCCAAATGCATGGGGTGTCAGGTGGTGAGAAGGCTGGGAAAGCAGTTAGAAGGAGAACTGGAAGAAGGAAAATGGCATCACACATTCTTAAAAGAGGAAGACCTCCCCAAGAGGACAAATGAACAAAGCCCGGAAAAGAGTGACAGCAGCAGATACAGGGCACTGGGAGAGTGGGCGGCCTTGGGAGAGTGGGCGGCCTTGGGAGAGTGGGCGGCCTTGGGAGAGTGGGCAGCCAGGAGTGCGGGCGGCCTTGGGAGAGTGGGCGGGAGCTGATAGCGCTTCTCAGTTCAGATGTGAGTGGGTAGATGTGGGGAAAGTGGGGTCAGGAAGATGCCAGTGACCATGTAAACTCAAGTAGGAAGGCATATGGAGGGACAGGTACATGAGGGGAGATGCGGGGGAGAGGTAGATGTCGAGAGGAGAGGGGTGGGTAGGTAGCTAAGAGGGGTTAGATGCAGGGGACAAGTACACACGTTGTGGGCAGAAAGATGGATGTTGGGGTGGATGCGCTGGGGCCACCAGATGGGTAGAGTACGGCGTTCTTGTCCCATGATTCCTGTGCTAACAATGAAATGGAAAGCAAGCCCATCCACTGAGAACAGGAGTGGAAATGAAGGCTTTGAGAGAGAAGATGACCTTTGTTATCTTGGAGAAGAGCATGGAGAATACAGGAGGAAAATGTTCCCTGCCTTCCTGTACGTGTATGTATCAGATACTGTTCTGTTGGTGTGATAAGTGACTTGTAGAAGAAAAGAGTTTATTTGGGCTTCTGGTTCCATAAGGATGAGAGTCCATCACAACAGGCAGACATGGTGGCAAGAACAGGAAGCTGAGAGATCACATCTTCAACACAGGCAGGAAGCAGAGCAAACTGTTGGTGGAATCATCTTTTTGTACACTGTGAAGATATGTCTTTGCCAAGGTGCCTTCTGATTGGTTTAATAAGAGGTTAAATGACCATTAGCTAGGCAGGATGTGTAGGCGGGAGAGCCAGACAGAGAGAAGGCCAGGAAGAAGCCAGACAGATGCAGAACAAGTTGGACACAGAAAATGGGTAGCGGTAAAAGCCATGAGGTAGAAAGTAAATTGATAAAAAAAAAAAGGGGGGGTTAATTTAAGTTTTAACAGGTAGTTAGGAACAAGCCTAAGCTATCAGCCTAGCTTTCGTAACTAATAATAAGTCTCAGTGTTATGATTTGGGAGCCGGCAGACAAGACAGAAAAATCACCTACAGCAAACTGAAAGTGAGCTGAGATTATGTACTCTCAAAGGCCACCCACAAGACACACGTACTTCCTACAGGCCACACCTCCTAAATCTCCCCAAAACATCACCACTAACTGGATCCGAGTGTTCAAATACACAGCCTGTGAGGGACATTCTCATTCAACTCACTACCATCAGACACCCTCTCTCCATTCATACATGCCCTTGGCACAATGTGAGTGTTCCAGGCTAGCCCTGGGCTGGTCAGTGCCAGGTCAGGAGTCTCTAAGGTCAGATATCACACCTCCTCACTGGCTCAGATTGTCCGAGACAAAGATTTGAATGCAAGATGTCTGACGCAGAGAGAGTGACACACAGAGACGGAGCCAGTCCTGGTTAACACTGGGCAACTGGGGACAAGCTTGGTCCCCTGGGAACCTCTGCCTGATGAAGGGACAGCTCCATATCGTCATCCCAGCTATGAAAACTGGGTGTTTCGCCAGCTCCTTCAGATCTGAGGCATGAAGCTGATGCTGGCTGTGTGGGCTCAGGCTTCAGCTACAGCGAGTAGGGAAAGGCCTTGGGCTTACAGGAAGCAACTGTCAGAACACATAAGAACAGAGGGTCGATAAAAAAGAATCAGCTGTCAGCAGCGGCTACCAGTCTTGGGAGTGTCTCAGTTTAAATGAAAAATTAGATGTCGCCCTAGGTATCAGGCACAGTCCCTTCCTGCACAGAATGAATTTATTGGAGGAGTCTGAGAATAGCCTCTAACCTGGGGGGAGGCAGAAAGAAAAGAAAACACATGAGAAAAGCTAAGAAACACAGGTAAACGTCAGTGGAGCTAGCTGTTACAGAGTAAGAGGCATACCAGGTCTTTACGCATGGGCATGGGCCAAGGGGTGGGGTGATCCACAGCAACAGTTCTAGAACTGGATGCCAACTAGGTGAGCAGAAATACAACGAGAGCATGGATGGGGGGCAGGGTTGTTGACACAAGACAGGTGGCAGCTGCTATCCTTGAGACTCAAGGCTTGGTGGAGAAAGAAAGACAGACAAATATCAGAGCGTCCTTCCAGCCACCTGCATCCTGCAGGCGTGCGAATACCTTGATACGCAGCCAGATCTGCGGGAGAGGAAGCTTTGTGGCTCAGTACCTCTTCTTTGGGGAAGCATAAAACAATCCAAGAACAAGCCTTGTCTGGATTGTTAGAAACAGTCTCAGAAATACAGCTCTGACTGCCAGCCTGCCCGCTCCAGGCACCTTCCAGAGACATGGCCATGACTCAAAACAACAAACGATCCAGCATCTTCCTTCTTGTAAACAACCACGGAAGTTTGAGGAGTTGGGCCTGTGGTTAATCTGTCCTTGGTCCCCAGACTCTTCAGAGGGGTTGCTGAACACTCCCGTTGCTGCCTCTGATGAGAATAAATTAATTAGTGTAAAAACACACAATCACAGGCCACTTGGGCCTGGGAGTCCTAATGAGGGATGATTGCAGATGCTGAGTCAGGCCGGAGTGGCCCTGGGGTCTGATTGCTGTTCACTGGGTGGCTAGAGACAGGGACCTGCTGCGCTTCTGTTGGACTCTCCTTTCCCCAGCCCGGCTCCCGTCCCTGTGTGTGCGCACTACACACTCCTTTCCTAGGCTGCTCCTCTTGCCTGACTTCCTGCCAGAGTCAGGAACTTCCCAGCCCGACTTCCAGCTCTTCCCGTACAGTGATAGCGATAGTGATGGGCATTGTGAGTGTCTTCTTCCAGTGTTGATTTATACAGGCTCAAGAACATTCCGTGGCTCCCTATGGCACACAGAATAAAATCTGCTCACTATCTGCCCAGGCCTTAAAGTTTCAGAGGTTCAGTACATTATCATCATTATGGGGAGCACAGTGGCGTACAGGCAGATGTGGTACTGGCTTCATCTTGACCAGAAGGCAGCAGGAAGTAAACTGACTGTCGCACAGTGAATCTTGAGAAAAGAGACCTCAAAGCCTGGCCCACAGTGACACACTTCCTCCAACAAGACCATACCTACTCCAACCAGGCCACACCTCCTAATAGTATTGCTCCCTTTGGGAGCCTTTTTTTTTTTTCAAACCACCACAGTACCTGATGCATTTAAGCACTTGGTGCTTAGGTTTCAATCTGTGAACACTTGAGTGTGTGTAACCTGAATGAGTGTACTCCAGAAACATCCCAGAGGAAAGCGACATTCCTATTTCCAGAATTATGGGAGATTGGGCATTTCCCCGAGAGAGAGGCCTCACGAGTGCAGAGCTCCTTCCTTCTCAGCTCATCTACCCCATTGCAGCATGCTCCTGTTGCTTCTGGTCTCCACTTGCACAGCTTTGGGGTTGCAGGATCTCCTGCTAATGTCATCATGCTTCCTGATGACCCTGGACAGTTCTGTCAGGACCACAGAATGTGACAGGTGATCCATTGACTTGGGGGTAGATTCCAATCGGGGCATGCCCCCCACCCCAGAAGATTAAGAGTTACCCAGTCCTTGTCCAGGGTAGTCACATCATGGCAGAGCTGAGGCCAGGAAAAGCATCGTGGGCTCTTAAAAGCTCCATAGAACTAAGAAGACGGCTCAGTTGGTAAAGTACTGCAGATGAACCACAGTGTGAGTCTCATCTCTGACATCTGTGAGGAAAGCCAGGCTCAGTGGCCTGAGCTTGTAATTCCAGTGCTGGAGTGTCTGAGACATTAGAAGTCCTGGGGCTTGCTGGCCAACCAATCTGAGCCTAACGAATGAGCTCCAGGCCCCAGAGAGGGGGCCATCTCAAAAATCAAAGCAGTCAGCTCCTAAGGCATGATGCCTGAGACTGACCATTGTTCCACATGCATGCACACATGGGTGCACTTACACCCTGTCTTAGTTTGTTCTTAATTACTGTAGTAAACACCATGACCAAATTCAAGTTGGGCAGGAAAGAGTTTATTCATGTTACAGCTTGCAGCCCTTCATAAAGGGAAGTCAAGGCAGGAACACGAGACAGGAACCTGGAGGCAGAAACTGAAGCAGAAGCCATGGAGGAACATTGGTTAAGCTTGCTCCCCATGGCTTACTCGGCCTGTTTTCTTATACACCCCAGGGTAGCGCCCACAGTAGTCTAGACCCTCTCACATTAATCAAGAAAATGCCCCCATAGACATGCCCACAGACCAGTCTGATGGAAGCATTAATATTTATTCTTCTAAAATAATCCTAGCTTAGATTAACAAAAAATAAATTAAATTAAAAAATAATTACCTAATATATCCCCACACACATGTACTTGCACACACATCAGTATGTACACACACACACACACACACACACACACACACACACACACCAGAACTGGAGCCTAAAGACCACTCTGTTCACCCTCCTTGTTTTTCAAAGAGGAAATCAAACCCAGAATGGAGTGGCCTTGTCCAGTTGAGAAAATGGGGAGAGTCCTGAGCTCCCAAGACGCAGGCCTCCCTGGTCTTTAGCACACAGCTCCTCTTCTTGGCCTTCTCAACCTCCTTTTGCTCCTTACCCAGGTAGGCACAGGTTCCTGTGAGACCTTCACAGACAGCAAAGTGACTGATCCGTGAGAGACAAGAAGGTAGTTCAGTTCAGCACAACTCAGTAGCCAGTGTGGGTTCAAGTTTCTGGAGTCTGACTCTGAGTAGTTTATTTTAGGCACATTTAAGCACAACACACAATTTGATGAACATTATTCTGGTGATAATTAACTCAATCCTGTGTTCACCACAAAACATATATAAATCACCTTGCGGAGCAAAGTGAATTAACTATACATCAGACAGGACTATGTTGACTCTGTAAAGTCCATAAAGATAGGCTCCATAGATTCACTGAGAAACACAGGGTTATGCTAAGGGTCTGGGGAAGGGTTCAGTGCCAGAAGAGTCTGTAGCCTCTCAGTAGAGCAAGGGTCACCAGGCTACTAAACATGCTCACTCCCAGCCTTCTGGGTGGGGTGTTGCACCTGTGCTTAACATTCCGGGGTCCCTACTGCTTATCTGTGAGCACAAGGACCTCTGTGTCTCCTACATGGCACCCCAGGGACATGGTGAGTCATGGCTGTCTGTTGAGTAGATGAGCAACCTCTAAGATATCACATCTAATGCTTTTGGATAAAAATCTGCCCTGGGCCATAGAGATGGCTCAGTGGGTAAGGACATTTGCCAACAAATCTCATGACCTGAGTTCAATCTTTGGAACTCACATGGCAAAAACAGAACTGACTCATGATACTTGGCCACTGACCTCCATATATGTGCCATGGTACTTGTTCACACACACACACACACACACACACACACACACACACGCACGCACGCACGCACATGCACACATTTGCACTCAAATAAATAAATAAAATAATTGTAAAACAGTTTTAAAGGTATAAATATTTGCCTAAGCAGACAGCAAGTCAACGTGAGCTAGCATTAAAGGCTGCCGTACAGTCTTTATTTGCTTGGCTTTACTACAGTCTCACTGTCTTGCTTTTAAAGGAAGCTCTTCCTGGAGGGCCAATAGGAGCAGCTGGAGGTTAACATCTCCAGAGAAGGCTGGAAGAAATGTTTTCCAGACTTCCCTCCTCACCGTGGAGTTAGCATTTGCATACAGGGTCAAGGGATGTGGGTTTTGCTAAGACTGAGCCCTGACTCTCCCTTCCTGGCTCCAGGGATGTGAGTTTCAGGGAGACCATGACAACGCACCCAACCTGGAATCACCCCTCAACCCTTCTCAGTCTATTAAACAAGGGAAATGGATTTGAAATTGAGCACATGTCAGGGCAGCCTTGGAAAATCACTTTTATTAATCAACAGTGATTGCATTTTTTTGAAGGTACAAAATGGCCGTAAGTTCCTCAATGAAGCAAGGATCTTCAGCAAGCTGACCCTGGTGCTGGGTCCTCAACTCAGATCCCAGGAAACAGTTGATGCCTCACTCATCCGGAAGGTGGAGGAACCTGTCTGCAGGGCCTGTGTTAATGGACTCTTCCCCTTCAGGAACCAAGAATGGGAGCGCACACACACAGGCTCCTCAGTTTCATGATGAGCATGTGGTGGTCAGAAGATGTCTCTTGCCTTCCACCATGTGGGTTGCAGGTGGTTAACTCCACTCATCTGGGTTGGTGGTTCACGTTGGAATTCTGGCCAGTCCTCCAGCACATGCGCAGTGCAGTAACCAAGGGGTCTTAACGTCCTACAAAATCTGATTACCCAATGCGCGCAGCCTGGTCACGCCGTCTGCGCATGCGTGGCATAGCTCTGTAAGCCCACACGCGCATGTGAAGGGGAATCCATAAGAAGCCGGTCACGGATCCCTGCCCCTTCTTCTCCTCCTCTTCCTCCTCCTCTTCCTCTTCCCCTCTCTCTCTCCCTCCCTCCCTCCGTGGCCCCCCCCCCCAGTGTCTTCCACAGGCCTGCTCTGATGCTGGGTTTTGTCATGCCTCGTGACCGTTCTGGCACCGTAACAGCACAGCTTATTAAAACCAACAGTTCGCACCTTGTACCTGCTGAGCTGCCCCTGCCCCCTGGCCATGCCCTCCTCTTGCCTCCTCTATAATGAGAAAGTTGGGCTGGATTAGCCATTCTCCTCTGGGAGCAGATGTCCTAGCTTCAGGGGTCCCCACAACTTGGGGTGTAACTGCATGTAGTGGGTTAGGCCATAGGTGCTAAACAATGTATAACATGTGCTTCCCTGAATTGAAAGAATTCTTCCTCTTGGAACACCAGAAGCAAACTCGCTAAGAGACTGGACTGCTTTGCCGTCCTCACTCTTCAGATGGACACGCTGTGAGTCTGAAGCTGTGACCATCCTCCTTCCTTCTCTCTCCTCCCTATCCCGAGTCTTCCATTCCAGAGCCTGTTCAGTGAGCCACCGGGAGGGTCCAGATGCAGCTCCTCCTCTCACAGAGCTCCTGTTTCAGGGAGAAAGATGGGGAATGACCGGGACACAGCAGAGGCATGAGCCAGGAACGGCCATTCAGGGCCCCTCAGCTCCAAGCCCTGTGTTACTCACCCCTCACTTCTGGCCTTTAAATCTGTGAATGAGAAATGTTCCACATAAACGCGGACATTGGAATGGCCAGTCCCAGGGGGCTATTGCTGGAGAAGGGCGCCACTGGAGGCAGGCTTGAGAGCTTAGAGCTTCGCCTCACTTCGCCCTCCCTTCTTCATGCTGGTGGTTTAAAAATGTGATCTCTAGGCTTCCTGTTCTGTTTGCTGGCCTCCAGGCTTCCCCCACTGCTGTGGACTCTCCCTCTGGAACCAGAGGCTGAAATGAACTCCTTAGTCATGGCTTTCACCACAGCAGCAGGAAGCAGCTAGCACACTGTCCCTCTCCACAGAGTCCCTCAGGCCCTCCTTATCACCCTTCCCTCCTCGCCCCTGCCTTCCCTCTCTAGCTCCCCTCTCCCCTCTGCACTTCTCACATGCAGAACTAACTCTAAATGGACAGTCCCTGGAGCTGACACACTGGTAAGGAAGCCTTTTAAGGAACAGAGTACGAGATTATGAACACAGAGTGAGGTATGGAGGTAAACACCTTAAATAAGAAAAATCATGAAAAATTACAAGTTCTAAGAGGCTGACAAATACCACGAGAATATCACAATACAGAAAAATAGCGTGATATTTGTATTCATTACCTGCTGTCACATCTCCTCATGCTAACTTAGAATTGTGCATGCTTCAAACTGGAAAATTTTCCACACACTTTCTTGGAGCATTATATCACAAACCTTGACGCCTCTCCTCTGCCCACACACCTTGGGTGCTGGTTGCTGCCAGCTCTGGTTGTGGACTGATGTGATGTCTGCTGACATCTCTGTGCTACTTCACAAGGCACAGGCAGGTCACAGCAGGAGAATCCCTGGAAACCATCCAGACATCTGCATTGTTTCGGTTCCATCTGAACTGTGGCTCCGGTGGTGAATACTTGATCCCCAGGTGTTGTGGCACCTCTCACATGCGGGACACAGCGGGCAGTGTGGGTCACTAACAGTAGGCCTTGAAGGTTGTACCCATCTCGTACCTATTCCATCCCAAGTTCCCTGTTTCATCACCAACTAGATCATGAGGCATGATGCTGCCACCAAGGACGGAGCTGTGTCTTCCCCACTGGGATGGACAATCCCTTTAAAATGTGAGCTAAAATAAGCTCCCTTAAGCTGAGTCTGTAAAATGTAAAGAATTTTGTCACAGCGGTGGTGGGTGTAGGTATAGAGAGTGAAATGGAAGTGCCCCTGGACATACATGCACTGCATGTCCCCATACATGTGCTGCATGTCCCTAACCATGAGCTCGCCCAGTTCAAGCACTACTGTGTGGGTGCTTGAAGGCCACTCAGTGTGTCATGAAGGGCTGAAGGGAAAGCCACGCTGAGGGGTGGGTTAACAGCGTCTAACTGATTGTAGTTCAGATATTAATTGTAGAATTTTCAGAAGCATCACAGAACCCTGGTGTGGCTTTGGATGTGCTGGTATACCCAAGAACCTTGGATTCCAAGCCTGTCACCTATTGGTGAAATTATTAAGGCCACTCCACGTAGTTAAAAGGGAGGTTTATTTTGTGGGGTAACTTACAAATGAAGGGATAGGTTGTAGGGTCTGGCAAAGGTATGACGCAGTCCAGCGGTGTTCTCTGGAGAACTCTGCCCGGTCTACCTCCTGTGTCCAGCATCCCAGACTTCCTCTTCAACCTGGCTCTTCTGCTTCCTCCTTCGCCCCGCCTTGTGGGCGTGACCATTACCAAAGTCTCAATGGAGGTTGGAACTTCCAGGCCAATGCTGGGATGGCTATCCACTATAGTCACCTTCTCAGCAAACTTCCTCAGCCCTTACCTCACCTCCCTTCTGATGCTCCAGGAAGGAGGCTCAGTCCCAGAGAGAACACAGAGGAAATAGCCATTTCATGGTTGTGTGTTTGTCTGCTGGAACTGAAAGAACAAAGAACCATGCACAGTTGGCTTCAACCATGGACGTTTGCTCTGCAAACCTGGAGGCCATGGTTCTGGGAACAAGGTGGCGGCAGATGTGGCTCCTTCTGTAGGAGAGTCTGGTCCACACCTTGGCTTGTAAACGGCCATTGCCTCCCTGTATCTCCCCATATCCTCTTCTCTATGTGTCTCAGCATGCAAATTTTCACATTGTCACAAGACACCTAGTCATATTGGATGGAGGCTCAACATTGTGGCCTCATTTTAACTTCTGTGAAGGTTCTGTCTCCTACCAAGGTTACACTCTAAAGTACTAAGAATTAGGACCCAATGTATCACTTTGGAAGAGCCATAGATTACTTT
This sequence comes from Onychomys torridus, assembly GCF_903995425.1. Classification (NCBI taxonomy): domain Eukaryota; kingdom Metazoa; phylum Chordata; class Mammalia; order Rodentia; family Cricetidae; genus Onychomys; species Onychomys torridus. The sequence continues at coordinate 5,718,049 of NC_050460.1, forward strand.
GTGACCATGCAGACATACACATGGGTAGCAGATCTCTACAGAAAGCCAGGAGACAGAGGGACTGGAAAGAGTCACAGGGAGGGAGGGGGAGGAAACTGCTATGTGTTTACAGTTTGCATTTAGAAAAATTACCTCATTAGCTGTCTGTCTGCGTCCACGCCCAACTGCGGCCACAAAATCCATCATGGATGATATGTTTGGCTTTCTTGGACACCATAAATGGCACATTTTTAAATTTGTTTTGATTTCTGGGGCTGTCTGAAGTGTCAGAATGATGGAAAGCTAAAACCATCTGGAACCTGAGGACAGAGAGAACATGGGGCCTCTTCTGACTACAAGGAAGGGACTGAGAAAAGTGGACCAGAGAGGAGGAAAAGGAAGCGAGACTAGAGTTCCCGACATGGCTGCCCACTGCCTGGGGAAGAGGCAGGCTAGAGACAGGTGAACCCTGTGACATGGTAGAACAAACCTAGGGAACCGCTCAGCCCCAGAAGTGACAACAGATAAATAAACATGAATTCAAGAGGTCACAGACAACAAAGGTGCAAGTATTCTGCATTCTGTCTCTACAGTTCCCTCCAGTTTCTCTCTGTGTGACCCGCAGTGATCCAGAGCTCAGGAAGGGCTGGACACCAGAGCAGCACATTGCCTCTCACAAACCTCACTCTCAGGTGTTAGACTCTGCCTCCTGTTCCCAGACGACTCAGGAATGAGCACCACGAAAGCAGAGGTTACCCTGCCCATCCCCCCACTCCGTCCTGGCCCCTCCTATTAACTCTGGGAGGCGGGGAGGATCCCCAGCACTTCAGGGCTTCAACCTGAAGCTTAGTCTCCACTGGGAGGCCAGCTACAAGGGAAAGCTCCCTTGGCAGGGTTCTCATAGGCTCACTGCCTTGAACCACAAAGCAGCTAAGTGCTACATGAATGTAAGTGCCGGTAATATTCAAATCAAAGGGCAGCTAGGGAGAGGCAGGCTGTCCTCCAAGCTCCAAATGACCATCATTATAGCACAAATACAGGAGAATCAGCCATGCCTCCCGCACAGACCTATTGCTCAGGTCGGTTTGTTTTTAGCTGTACCGTGAGACCCATCGGTGAATCATAAACTCAGCTGATGAGTCACGGCCAGCATTTGAAAAAATTAAAGCAAAGAAAATGTCAGAACACAGCACACATCCTGGAGCTTGGTGAAACTTCTGCCTCCTTCACAAACATGCCTGTAGGCATGGGGACAAAATGCAGATGCATTTCCTGCTAGACTCTGAGGCCATACACAGATCTACCACAAGCTATCAGTGTAGTTGAGCTGTGGAGGGTCAAGGTGTCACTGAACAAGCTGAGGAGCTTGGTGATTCAGAAGGCCAGGAGGAGCATTATGAGACCATGCATTTTCACGAGGCCAGGGACACAACCTTTAGCAACCTCCTTGGTGGTCCTGCTGCCTTTGAACCACAGAGCCCATCCTGGAGTAATCCAATAGAAGGAAGAAGTCCTTTGAAAAGACTGCAGAGTGAAATAGGAAGATGATTCTTCCTCTTACCCCAGAGACTGCAGCAGTTGAGGGGAGACAAGGAGCTCTAGGAGAGGGTGACATCTTTCTTCAGCTTGTTGGAATGGATGCAGTACCTGGCGGGATCAGGTACCAGTCCACCTGACTGCAGATTGCACTCACAGGATTGAGAGCTAGGATCAGGAAGTGATAAACACGTTCCCAGGTGCAATGTCTATGGAATAGAATTGTTCACTTGGACAGGGGCAGCCCTTCCTTGAGACAGGACCCTGCACCAGGTGACACCATGGCATTCCTTTCCGTTTGTCTACATCACAGTGACAGGACCAAGCATGAGATTAGAAGACAGATTATCTCAAACACATCTGCCATTGATTGCAATAGCACTTCTTAAAATGATCGTGACTCATTAGTGGGTCATGAACCAATTTAGCATTTTACAAAAACGGGATAGAACAGAGTAAAGGAGATTGTGCTGTGCTGTATGTAATCAAGACGTTTGCTTACTGAGTGCTGCAGAACAAGACTACATGTACCTAAAACAAGTAGGGTGACTCTACTGTTTGCTACGGACCAGTGAAGATAGCTCATCTCTGAGTCACAGCAACAGATGGGGTGGCTTACCTGGGGCAGCAGGTTTCACTGCCAAGAAACTCATTCATGTGGCTGACAGACTGGTGTTTGCTGCCAGTGAGGAGCTCAGCCAGGCTTTGGTGTTTCCCCAACTAGCCTCTCCACAGGACCACATTGGGACTGCCAGAGCATGGCAGTTTAATTCTCAGAGGGAACATCCCCAAGAGCCACCCTTCCAAGAAGATGAGTCCCAGAGCAGAACTCATCCAGCCCACATCTGCATCGTGCTCTCCAATGTCTCCTTGGCTGAGGCAGGGTGAAGAGGGCCACGAAGGACATGCAAGGGATGACTCATGGGGGGAGAGGGGCACAAGAATAAGCATTGTTTCCTTTAAAAATTGTTTTGTGGGTTGGGGATTTAGTTCAGTGGAAGAGCACTTGCCTAGCAAGCACAAGGCCCTGGGTTCAATCCTCAGCTCAAAAAAAAAAAAAAAGAAAAGAAAAGTTAAAAAAATTGTTTTGCGTGTGCATGTATATATAAGTCGCTGTGGAAAATGTATTCCTAATAGTGACTCATAACTCAGACAGTTTGTTTCACTAGAAAGCCTGGGACACATGTATGGGCCAAATTGACTTTCCTTGATTTCTATTTTTCTGACACCCATGTCTGCCCTGTCTATTTTTCTAATAATTTACAGCCTTTTATGTTCCAATTTGTTTCTATCTTTGTGCCATGTGGCTTCTCCTGGGTAACTCTTTCTGTTCACTCAGTAAATAAACTGACAAATCTTTCCATTCAAGCTCAGGTTGGTGACTCAAGGAGATTATTCACCAATGAGTTACTTACAGGAATGTGGTGAAGGGGTATCTGAGTCACCAACAAGCTCATCCAGCATGGTGACTGCTCACAAAAGCTCCATTACTGGACTTCCCACATAACTTGCAGACAGATACCATTTTAAACAGCCTCCCCCACTGTGCTCTTTCAATTGTTGACAATTTATATAAACTCATCTATGAAGGCCTTTTGAGTCTGATCAGCTCCTAAGATTTCAGTCTTACAAGTTTCATGAGTCTTATGAGTCTTGTAAGTTTCCTGAGCCTCCTGGGTCTTGTTAAGTTTCCTGAGCCTCCTGAGTCTTGTAAGTTTACTGAGCCTCCTGGGTCTTGTTGGGTTTACTGACCCTCCTGAGTCTTGTAAGTTTCCTGAGCCTCCTGAGCCTCCTGGGTCTTGTTGGGTTTACTGAGCCTCCTGAGTCTTGTAAGTTTTCTGAGCCTCCTGGGTCTTGTAAGTTTCCTGAGATTCCCAGGTCCTGTGAGCCTCCTCCTTCTGTCTCCTGGGAGGATTGTTTCAATCCGCAGGAAACAGCTACATAATACTCTTTTTATTTGACTCTCCCTTAACATTTTTCACTTTTTCCTTTTTCACTCTTAGTTTTTCTATCACTGAGTCACATTTTACACCTACCTTTCACACTCAACCATCTTCATCAAACATCTGCATGCAAAACCTTAATATAATTTGGGGTCTCAGGTGACCCATTCTCCACCCAACATCACATACAAAATGAGTACTAATGGGCAACCAAAGGAAATTTTACACGTTTCAATTTTTCTGCAACAACCAAGAATATTAATATGCAAATTAACGTGCACAGATGATCTCTAAGAAATTCCCCATTTCCTTTTGGCCCTCACTTTGCCAACCCATCAAACCTTCAACACAAAGGTCATTCCCCAGCACCTTCTCTCACTTCTTCCCACTTCTCACTGGCATCCAGCCTCTGTTCTTTGCTTCCACTCAGCTTCTCTGCTTCCCATTCTGTGCCCAAGATCTTGATTCTGTGTTATACCGGATGAAAACTCTAGACTTAACAAACTGAACTAAGAGAAGGAGGTCACAGCAGAATCTGAAAGAATGAGTCTCTTCACTTACAGCTGTTCACACAGTTACAAACTTGTGCCCATCATGCACAAAACATATGGCGCTTTAGGAACATCCTGTATGGGGAGTCAGGAGAAATTGACTTTAGATCTGTAGCTACATAACCCCCATCTATACAATAAGTAATAACACCCATTACTGAGGGTCATGAGAATTAAATGAACCACCATATGTAATATGCCTGCTGCACTGCAGAACAGCAAAGAGGTTAGTTCCCCCTTGTGGTTCCCTAGGTGTAAATGGGGTGATGATGTATGTCTTGCTCACCTCACAGGGTCTCTCTAGGGATCAAATTAATAAATACATGAGAAAGGACTTTATAAACCACAAAGCACCCGCTGACCACATGTGGTGGTGCTGTACTTCACTGAAACTAATCCTAGTCTTAATTGTGTATGATGCTTTGCTTATAACAATGTTCACAAGTAGCTAATACTTTTGTGGGCCAATTAGAAGCATGCAAAAATATATCCTTCTCCACTTCTCCCTACCACCAAAACAATACACATTTTTCAGCTAAGCAAATTCTGCCTCAAGTTCATGGAGAAGGAATTTGTTATTAAATCCATGTCTAGAGAAATGAGGCAAACATTGTTTTAGCTCAATGGTATGCCCCCTCTCTCTTTCAGGTAATATCTTGTGTAGCTAGCACATCACGCATGTGTTGATGTCCTTTCACTTCTGATCCTCCTGCCTCTGTTTCCCAAATGCTAATATTGCAGACATATGCCACCATGATTGCTTTATGCATTGCTGGGGATTGAACCCAAGGCCTTGTGCATGCTAGGCAAGTGCCCTATAAAAAAGCTACAACCACATTTGAAGCTCAGTTGTCAAAGTGTGGTTCCTGAGCCATCTACATCTGCATCGCCTGGAAAATGGAAAATGCAAATTACTATGCCTCAGGACCATCAAGAGATACCTACTCCAAAATGCAGAAGGGTGGAGCACAGTAATTCTAACTCTGGTTCATATTCAACTTGACCTCAATTTTCTCAAGCATGAGAAAAATCAAAGGCACAATGACAATATGGGGCCTGAGAGGAAGAGACACAATTCTCCTATATGTGTTTATTCTAGCTTGATTTCTATTACTTTGATAATAACATTCCAACCAAACTCACATTAGATAAGGAAAGGCTTTATTCGTTATGCCATCCCAAGGTGTATATAGTCCATGATAGCAAGGAAGTTAAGGCGTCAAGTCAAGAACAGAGAGAAGGAAATGTACCTGTGCTCCCTGCTTGATGGGCTGCTTATGCTCAGTTAGTTTTCTTCACTCATGCAACTGAGGTCCACCTTCCTAGGGAATGATGTCACCCACAGTGGACTGGATCTTTGCATATCAATCAACAAACAAGAAAATCCCCCACAGACATGCCTAACCTGATCTAGGAAATTCATGAATCTAGGCTGTCTTCCAGGGGGATTTTAAGTTGTAGCAAGTTAACAATTTAAAACTGACAAGCTTGTGTAGAACAAGGTGGCCTACCTGTCTTTTGACACTTAGGGACAAGAAAATGAAGAAAGCATTAACAGTACAAAATAAAGCATCACTAGAAGGAGGTCCTGGTCCTCTGATTATGGACTAGACATTGTTAATGTAATTCTTGACTGAATATATTGTATATACTTATTGGATATAGTTTTTCTTGTATTCCTTATAAGTTTTTTTTTTTAATTTAGACAAAAAAGGGGAAATATGGTGATATTGTGTTCCTCAATATATTGTAAACACTAATAAACTTATCTGGGGTCAGAGAACAGAACAGCCACTAGATATAGAGGCCAGAAAATGGTGGCACACAAACCTTTATCCTAGCATTCTGAAGGCAGAGATCCATATGGATCTCTGTGAGTTCAAAACCACACTGGAAATTGCCAAGCATGGTGACTCATGCCTTTAATCCCAGGAAGTGATGACAGGAAGCAGAAAGGTATATAAGGTGTGAGCACCAGAAACTAGAGCCTAGTTAAGCTTGTAGGCTTTTGAGCAGCAGATCAGCTGAGATCCATTTGGATGAGTACTCAGAGACTTCTAGTCTGAGGAAACAGGATCAACTGAGAAGTTGGCAAGGTGAGGTAGGCTGTAGTTTGTTCTGCTTCTCTGATCTTTCAGCATTCACCAATACCTGGCTCCAGGTTTGTTTTTATTAATAAGACCCTTTAAGATTCATGTTACATCTGTCCCCAAACACTATCACCTCATTTTAACCTCCAAGGTGACCATGTTTGGAGAAGGGAGTTTGGGGAAGTGATTCCTCATGTCGAGTTAGTGTCCCTGCTCATGGAGGCACCGAGAGTTTGCTTCCTCCCTCGTCCATCCACCACAGAAAAAGAAGATAGCTGTCCACAAACCAGACACAGGACCTTCCACCCTGGGTCCTGAACTTCTCAGACTCCAGAGGATGAGAAGTGCATGGAGTGTAACCTCCCAGTTTCTAGTTTTGGTTTGGTTTGGTTTTTGTTGTGGTTTTGGTTGTTCAACACAAGGTTTCTCTGTGTAGCCCTGGCTATCCTTAAACTCACTCTGTAGACCAGGCTGGCCTCAAATTCAGAGACCTGCCTGCCTCTGCTTCCTGAGTGCTGGGATTAAGGGTATACACAACTACCACCTGTCTCCAGTTCCTGGGTTTTAAAAAAAAGCTTTTATTTTGTATTTAATTATGTGTATCTGTGTGTGGATAATATGAACTGAGTTCAGGTGTCAGAGGTCAGGGAAGGGCACTCGAGTGACAGGTGGTTGTGAGTTGCCATGCAGGTGCTGGAAACCAAACCTGGGTCCTCTGCAAGAGCAAGTGCTCTTAACCATTGAGCCACGTCTCCTGCCCAGTGTTTGGTACTTATTTGAACAAGCCAAGCCCAGACACACTTGCCTTTGGCACAGTGTTCACCATGCATTCTGTTTGAGAAGAAACCAGGTGTTGCCTAAGAACTGCCAATGGAGAGAATGGTCATGGTTCACAAACCAGACCAGAAATGTGGGAAGTCATAAGCAGAGAAGGACCAGGGCAAGCAGGAGGCTAGAGCCGAAGCGCTTTTAAGGATAGTCTCCTTGAGTTCAGCTGACAAGGAACTTCTTTAGAGTGAGAGGCCTACAATCTGGGGGGGCTCACATCAGGAAGTATGGGGAGTCTGTCTGTGATGCAGTCTAGAGACCTTAGGAATATTCATAATGGACTGGCCCGTAAGAATGGTCACTGGGATTGTTTTAGTAATTTTCTCATTACTGGGACCAAATATCTGACAAGAACCAATGCAAGGGTTTGCTCTGGCTCACAGAAGGAGAACGGATACAGCCCATCATGACAGAAGACATGTATGTCCATTCGTTTTTACTGACAACTTGGCACAACCAAGAGCCACCTGGAAAGAGAAGTCTCAACTCAGATTGGCCAGTAGCCATTTCTTTCAAGAACTGTCTTGATTAGATTGACATAGGAGGGCACAGCCTGATGTGGGAAGTTGCCAACCCTGGGCAGCTGGTCCTGGGTCATATCAGAAAACTGGCTGAGTGCGAGCCAGAGAAAGCAAGCCAGAAAGCAGCAGTCTCCATGACATCCACCTCAGCTCCTGCTCTGGCTTCCTCAACGATGGACTGTGACTGGGCAGTGTGAGCGGAAACAAACCCTTTCTTTCCCTGAGTTGATTTGGAGGTAGAAGAATCTGAAGTAGGGTAACACTTGAATGACAAGTGAGTGAGGAAAAGAGTCTCTTCTGAGGGAAGAGTATTCCAGACCGAGGGGACAGTCCGTGCAAAGCCCTAAGGCAGCATGTGGAGGTGTCTACAAAAAACAGAGGCTGGTATGGCAGGACAAAGTCAGCCTGGAGGCGTCTCCTAGAAGATAGAGCCAGACAAGAGAAAGCAGGCTGGGAACAGATTTTTGTGGAGCCCTGAGGCCACAGGAGAAAGGTGGCCTTCACTCCAGGGGGGGCTGAGGGAAGGCTCTGAATGGTAAAGAGGTCTGAGTCATGTGGTTGCTATTCTGTAGGTACACAGGAAGCCAGCAAGGAAGCATTCCAGAGGGCTCAGTGTGGAAGAGCCTGATTGCCTGAGTGTGGTGTCTGGAACCATGTAAAAAGAAGCATGCATCCGCACTACCAGAGCCTGTGGTGAGAGGAGGGTTGGAGTGGGGCAGGGGCTCCCCGGGAAAGTAACCCGAGGCAACACAGCAGAATCATGGGAGAAGAGGATCCCCTCAAGAAAGTCAACTCTCACCTTCACACAAGCACCTACTCCCCACCTCTCTCTCACACACACACACTACTTATAAATAAAATAAACCAATACGTGAATTTTGTCTTTCTTTTCATTTATTCTATGTGTCTTTTACATCATGTTTCTTGATCCCATTTATTTCCCTGTCCCTTCCCATGTGCCCTCCACTCCTGAACCTCTCCAAAACAAATTTAAGGAAAAATGGCGTGCGGGGGCGGGGGAGATTAAAAATCTCCTCATGGAAGCTGCAGTGTGACACAGTGAGTCACACAGTCAACCCCTTTGTCCATGTATCTTTACTTGCAAGTGCTCATTGCAGAGAGTCATTGGTCTGGCTCAAGGCCTCTGGTTTCTACTACACTATAGATGCTGGGGCCCTCACTAGGACTCTGCTTGGATATCCTGTTGTTGCCCTGTATTTTGGAGATCCTGCAGCTTTGGGGCTGTGGGTCAGGTCCCTTCACGTGCTCTAGCAGATCAAATGGGGTGGATGTTAGGGCGGGCCATTTCATAGCCCTGGTTCTGGGCCTGGGTAGCTGTACGGTTGGTCCAAAAGACAGTTCTCCCCTGTCCTCACCAACAAGGTGAGCTCTTCAGCATTGCTCTGGCTAAGTCAACTCTTGCAACTATGAGCAAGGGGTGGGGCCGATTCTCCTGCTTCTCTGCCCTCAGAGTGGGCTCTCCCACATCTACACCATTAGGGCCAGCTCTATTGTGTTGCCAGGTGAGGTACAGATGACACTCCCCTGAGTGCTGCAGCTGGTGAGGGGCAGGGACAGCCCTCCTGCTCTTATGATTCCAGGTCCAGCTCCTCCACCCGTCTCAGACGTTGATGGGCAGAAGGTGCGGGGAGGGCATCTCTTCTCCATCCATGCCACCACATGTCTGATGAGCAATGGGGAGAGATCTCCTTTGCTCATAACATCGGGGCTGGGCCACCTCGGGCTACCTCTGACCACCCGACAGCTGCGTTTCCTAGGTGAGAGTCAGGGCCCATTTCCTGAGTGCTGCAGCTGGTAAGGAGGATGGTCAGCTCTCTTGTCTGTTGCAGGCAGAAAGGTATGAGGGATAAGGGGGCATCTCTTACCCTCCCACACCGCTGCATGACAGACCAGTAGTGGAGACAGATCTCCCATGCTTACAACTTCAGGGCTGGCTCACCCACACCTCTGCCAACAAGGTTGGCTCCATTGTGTTACCCAGGCAAGGTGCTCTCAAGTAAGCAGATTTTTAAGATAATCGGCAAGCAGAGGTCAGGGGTGTAGAGCTTTCGCCATCTCAAAAATGCAGGAGAGAAATGGTGGTGGCTGAGACCAGGAGGTAGCAGAGGTGGGAGGCGCTCACACACAGTCTGGTCAGAGTATGGAGGGAATAGCCAGTGTCTTTCCTAAGGAAAGAGGAGGGAAGGAAATAGTCATCTGGAAGACCTCAAGGTTTCTGTGCCGTACTGCCAGAACCACACTAACCATAATGCCATGCCAGTAACTGTGGAGGGCAAGACTGAAGCAGAGCACCTGCATGTCAGGTACCACTGGGGAGCAGGGTGGTGATGGGAAGGGGGCAGTAGACAGAGGACTCAGGAATTCAGAGACCAGGTCCCTGAGGCAGCTCAGGTCTTGAACCACTTCCTCTGACTAGAGAGTGGCAGGAGTTTCAGGTAGTCAGTCCTATGAGCTCTGAAAGATGAGCTTTCTCTGGTCCATCATCCAAGAAACATGGTACTGGTGGTGGAGAAGCTCCCCATAGTCTGTGGGACCCTCAGCAACCCCAGGGGGCACCCCAGAACCCAAGCATTCAACTCCCACCCACCCACTACGAGCAAGTACAAGGGAACAAAACTTCAATCCACTCACCCCCTGGCAGCTCTCTGGGAACAAGCTTGAGATGGATTTGCTCACAAGGCAGAAAAGCGCATGATTGACTAATGTTCTCCAAAATCGCTAACCCCGGGGTCCTGACTACCAAGAACAGATTAAGAAGGAAATCACCTGCAGATATTTGCAGAGCATTCATGTGCAGGCCGTTGGTTGAGGGAGGGATACTTGAAGGGATGTCCTAGTTGGGTTTTTGAGAAGCAGAGCCTGAGACAAAGATTAATCTGCAAGGATCTGGGATGTGGCGCTCAGGAAGGGCCAGCAGGTGAGCGGGGGAGAAGGACAAGAAATGACTGTGTAAATGATTTGTCCACCAGCATGAGTAACTGTGTTTAGTTTCTCCAAGGTCCATCTAGGCGGCTGTAAAGAACCCCCTGAACTGTTCCCCCAGGAGTGAGGAAACCAGTCTCCTTCCTCTGGTTCTCATGGATGGCTAGAGAGGGCTCCCCCCTGAGATCTTAACTTCTGCTGTCTCCAGCACATCACTGTTTGAGCAGACCTCTCTCCTGTGACCCCATCAGAGAGCAGCAGCAGTCACAGCGGGAAGCTGTCGGCCTGTGCTGACAGGAGAATACCAAAGGAGGTCTGCTGGCTGACACAGCCTCTCCAGTGAGGTTTTCTCAGGACCGCCTGGGCTCTCGGATGCAACCTCCTGTGTTTGCTTCAGGCTCTTAAGGACAGGCTTCCTAACAGCCAGGAAGACACTAAGACTCCTAGCATTTCTGTAAACGGAAAGGTTTAAATGCCAAGCAAAGACTCACTGGTACCTGTGGTCTTATCTGCTGGAGGACCAGAGTTAGGCAACTTCCAATTAGTGTCAGAAGTTTGCAGTGTGTTTGGGGAGAAGCTATCATCACCCTGACATCTACCAAGACTCAGTTCCTGGCACTTTGTGAGTGTTTGAGAAAGTGAATAAACAGTGATGGAGGCAGGGTCCTAGAGCAGGAAGTCCACACACAGAACCTCAGATTGAATCATAAGATCCCAGCCCTCTAGGTGAACCTTAGCCTCCACCACCACTAGAAACCTGGTGATGGAAATGACTTCTCTACACTGTCATGGGCTTCCCAGGAATGAGTGTATGCTGGGCACCTGCACACAGTCTCCTGACAATCCACTCTCACTAACAACTCCCTTTCCAATTTCATAAAGTTCCAAGTTCAAGGGTCCACCCTAGGAATTGTCATTCATCAAGAACAGGTGGAATACCCCTACAGGGCTCTCAGTACATTTTCCCTCTTACCCATAGTGAGTCAACTACCCTCCCAGCCACGCCCTGCTGTGGATATCGCTCTGTGTAAATAAAGTTCTGATTGGCCAGTGGCCAGGCAGGAAGTATAGGCGGGACAAGAGAGAAGAGAATTCGGGGAAGTAGAAGGCTGGGGGAGAGACACCGCCAGCCGCCGCCATGAGAAGCAACATGTAAAGACACTGGTAAGCCACACGCCATGTGGCAAAGTATAGACTAACAGAAATGGGTTAATTTAAGATAAAAGAAGTAGATAACAAGCAGCCTGCCATGGCCATACAGTTTATAAGCAATATAAGTTTCTGTGTGCTTTCTTGGTTGGGTCTGAGAGACTGTGGGACTGGCGGGTAAGAGAGATTTGTCCTGACTGTGGGCCAGGCAGGAATACTCTAACTACAAATGGCGTCCAACGTGTTGGCAAGAGTTTCCACCTAAAACCTGAGAAAAAAGATTCTAAGACAGAGCTAAAAACAGCTTCCTAGTTGTCTCCCTCAAGTTAGGGGCAGCCTGCCGGTTTGAGCTACTGTGGCAGGTTCCTGGCTTGTGCGTCTGGCCTGCAGTGTGGCGGGAATGAGGAATCTACAAGCAACACTTCGCTGCATGGTGGATTTAGCCTTTGCGAGTTAAAAAAAAAAAAAAAAAAAAAAGTTTCTCGGCTATGCACTACTTTGATAGAACTGCTTCTGATAGTTGATGGTACACATGGCTCCAGACCCAGAGCTGGCGGTACTGTAACTGCCTTGGTGAAATTAAGGCCACTCCACGTATTTAAAAGGGAGGTTTATTTTGTAGGGTAACTTACAAATGAAGGGGTAGGTTGCAGGGTCTGGCAAAGGTATAGCACAGTCCGGCAGTGTTCTCTGGAGAACTCTGCTCGGTCTACCTCCTGCGTCCAGCGTCCCCGAACCAAGAGAGCGACCTCCTCTTGATCCTTGGTCTTCTGCTCCCTCCTCTGCCCCGCCTTGTGGGCGTGATCATTACTGAAGCCTCAATGGGGGTTGGAACTTCCAGGCCAATGCTGGGATGGCTATCCACTACATCTCCCCCTTTTGTCTAAATAAGAAAGTTCTAATCTAATACAAGACTATATACAAAGAGATGGTTATCAAATATTGTCCAGGAGTAATGAGGGATAATGACTTAGATAAGTTGGAATTACAATAAGTGCAAACAATATCAAGCAAAAAACACATAGTAAAATCCAGGGAAGTCTAGGGCATGGGTAGGTGGCATGTTACAAGGATCATTCCAAAGGGTGTACTATCCTAAAGAACCTGAGTCTAATACTTAATATATTCTAAGATATTATATATGTATATATACTAAGTTGTAACTATAACTGTTAATCTCCAACCTCATCAAAGACCTGAGAAGGAATATAATAATACCTGAGAAATGGGAGAAGGACGCAAGCAACTTTCGGGAGTCTTGCAAGAGTAGACAGAGACAGCTGGCAGCCTGGACAGTCACCTAATGTTTCTCAGCATCGTTGGTGCATTCAAATTTGCTACAGGCCTAGAGTATCTGACAGACCATTTTCAGAAGCAGGAATTCTGAAAGACCATCTTACCCTGTCTTGGCAAAGTATAGTGGTCGCTTTCCTTGTGTCCCGCTTGTCCAGAAAGGACAGCATTTGTACTGTCAGCAGTTGAGGCAAGGGCAGTTCTTTGCCCAGTAGGCCATTTTGTGCCAAGAAGACAAACTTCCAAATGGAAATGTCTTAGAAGCCCAACATTCTCTCGGGATCAAACAGAGTTTCAGTCTTACAAAGATGGATATTACACAGAGAATCTGGTTTATGTTATCTTTTGGATTTTTAACTACAGAAAAAGATTTGATCATAAAAGCTGTTGAGTTAAACAAATATGTAAATTTTAAAGGTACCTTGACTTCAAAATTTGGATATAAGGATATGTTGCTTTGGAAAGGAGTCTCTGCTTTTGTTTCCACAGAAAGCCAGAGGCTATGGATTTGTTCCAGATTAAGATACATCAGGTTTGATCAGCCAAGACCACCTGAAAGGTCTCCAATGACACCATGACCCAGATGATCCCACATCTAGAATGGTTTCAAGGCAACTGGCTCAGAGGTTCACCCTAATGGACTACTCCATAATCCTAAAATTTTCTTTGTGTCCCCATAAGATACAGTGCCCCCCTCCAGCAGGAAGTAGTAAGAAAAACTATGCCCACATTCCCAAAATTATCAAGCTGGCTTTGGAAATGGAATTGGCTCACTCCTTCTCTAAATCCAGATATATTGTTAAAAGGTTAAGAGATTCTTTTGTCCCAAATCAGAAGAGCCCTCTGGTGTGGGACAGAGAAAAACCAATATTTTTATTTAAATCGGGTTGATTATAAATGCGATCTCTTTCTAAAGAAGAAAAGGGGATAGGATATAGATATAATAGGACAAAAGGGTAGATTAAGGAACTTACTTCTAAAGAGCAACAACTTGTTTAAAATGTTTTACATTGGTATAGATTTTAGTCTATTGATACAAACTTAAAGTTAATTTTGTTATACTATGTATATATTTCTACTCGTGTTTAAGGTATTATGTTTATATAGCTCATTTAAAATTGTAATGGATAATTAAAAATAGATTAATAATTAGTCATCTATGATAATCATACTCTTAGCCATGTTAGTTAAGTCTTCTAGATATACATAGACATATTTCAGATAGATAGGTAATCTTCAAATACTTCAAAGACCTACAGAATATGGCATTTAAAATACTTTTAAAATTTATACTTTCTGTACAGTGAGACATATCTGCTACTGGCAGCACCGATTCACTTCAGAGAGGAGGATGGGCAGTGAAGACACTTCATATGGAGTTTATCTTCACCTTGGCAAAAATAGCCATTTGGGCAAGAAACTGTTCTTGCCTGGACTGCTCGATCAACTGGACATGTAGGACCCATAGAAAGGTGACCACTGAACTTTGCTTGGCAAAATGGTCCTTCAGGTTCCTGCTTCACAGAGGAAACTGCCAGACATTCTACAGGACACTGAGAAGTGACCGAGAGACTCTAGCCCCGTGGGCTGAAGACAGATGCCCCAACTTTACAAAGGAACATTAGGTGACTGTCCAGGCTGCCAGCTGTCTCTGTCTACCCTGCAAGACTCCTGAAAAATGCTTACATCCTTCTCCCGGTTCTCAGGTAATATTATATCCTTCTGAGGTCTTTGATGTGGTTGAAGACTAGATAGTTATAATTTCCTCAGTTATGATAAAAGATAAGTTAGATATAAAACTTTAGACTCACAAATATAAGATAGATAGGATATCTTCTTTAATATTGTAACTATAATTCTTACTTGATAATTGTTTTGTTATATGTAATTGTACTATGAAAAGTTAAAACTTTCCTTAAAAAAAAGAAAAGGGGAAGTGCTGTGGATATCGCTCTGTGTAAATAAAGTTCTGATTGGCCAGTGGCCAGGCAGGAAGTATAGGCGGGACAAGAGAGAAGAGAATTCGGGGAAGTAGAAGGCTGGGGGAGAGACACCGCCAGCCGCCGCCATGAGAAGCAACATGTAAAGACACTGGTAAGCCACACGCCATGTGGCAAAGTATAGACTAACAGAAATGGGTTAATTTAAGATAAAAGAAGTAGATAACAAGCAGCCTGCCATGGCCATACAGTTTATAAGCAATATAAGTTTCTGTGTGCTTTCTTGGTTGGGTCTGAGAGACTGTGGGACTGGCGGGTAAGAGAGATTTGTCCTGACTGTGGGCCAGGCAGGAATACTCTAACTACAACGCCCCTCATAGCCACTCCCCTCAAGCCACACCTCCTTCCAGCCACATCCCCTCACAATCATACCCCCACAGCCACACCCCCTCACATCTTCGCTCTGAAAGAGCCTTGCCTTATGTACAGCTAAAACTTTCATGGGAGATCATTAGTCAGTGCCGTGATTTGCATATCAGATTCCCTCTGTGAGGTCTTGTGCTGAACACTTGGCCCCATCCCACACTGGTGGACTGGTGGCAGTGCTGTTTGGGGAGCTTCTGAAAAGTTGAGGAGGTGGGACCTAAGTGGAGGAAGGAAGCCACTGGACTACCCTTGGAAAGTTACCCCTTTCTTCTGGTCTCTTGCTTCCGGTCCACCTCCTCCAACACACACTCCTAGTGCCATGGTGTTCTGCTCCAGTGCATGGGGTGGGACGACCCTGGAGAGGGCTCTCCACAACCAGGAAGCAAATCCCTCCTCCCCTAGGTGTTTCCGCCCGGTGTTTTTACAGTAACTAGAAGAGTAGCTAATACAGTAGGGAGCTGTGGACTCCATGAGAGGAGCAGCTTGTCTTTCAAGAATTCCTGAGTCTTAAAATAAATATCTGTCCATAATGAGACACTGCTGAGTTGGTGCCAGCAGCTTCAGGGCTGTCACTCAAAAGGCAGAGCACTGGGGACTGGGTCTCGGACCCTAGGCTGTCTCTCCAGTGCCTCACCCCTCCTTGGTCAGTCTCTCTTCCCTGCTCAAACAGCCACCGATCCTCAGCCCTCAGACTGGCACAACATTTAAGCTGAATTTGCAGGGACAGATTTTGTGTGTTTTGCTTTTCAGACTATGCTGAGAGATCTCAAAAGGTTTTGGAATTCTGTGACCCTGATTTGACCAAAGCATCCTCCAATGACAACTCATGTGACCTAAACATGGCTGTTGGGCATGTCCTAAGCCTGTCATCTGAAATGGGAGTGGATAATAAAGGCGTGAACCTCAGGCAAGTATTGTTCTAGGTGAAGTATTATTGAAGACTGATGGGCTAGTAGGTTCCACTTAAAACTTCCCTTGTGAGGTTCTGGGGAAAGGTGTGCGTGTGTGTGTGTGTGTGTGTGTGTGTGTGTGTGTGTGTGTGTGTGTGTGTGTGTGTGTGTGTGTGTGTGTGTGTGTAAATATAGATATGTATGTATGAACATACAGTTGGTATCTCACATCTAACCAACTCTAGAGCTGAGGAAATAGCCCAGTTGATGAAGTACTTGCAAGCTTGAGGACCTGAGTATGAGTCTCAGAATTCATGTTTATAACATCAGTTCTGGTGTGGTGACGCACACTTATAAACCCAGTGCTAGGGAAGCAAAAACAGCTGGATCCCTAGGTCTCATTTACCAACTGGTCTACCCTATCAGAGAGTAGGCTAGTGAAAGACCCTTCCTTAAAATAAAATCAAAACAAAACCAAGATCGATGGTGTATGAAGAACAATAGGCCAGGGTTGTATCATGCGTACATCTGCACACACAAGTGCACATACATTCACATATAAGCACATAAACATGCAAACAAGGGGCTGGAGTGATGGCTCAGTGGTTAAGAGCACTGACTGCTCTTCCAGAGGTTCTGAGTTCAATTCCCAGCAACCACATAGTGGATCACAACCATCTGTAATGAGGTCTGGCACCCTCTTCTGGCCTGCAAGCATACATGCAGGCAGAACACTGTATACGTAGTAAATAAATTTTAAAAAACAATAAACATGCAAACAAACTAGGGCCTGGAGACATGGATCACTGGTTAAGAGTTCTTGGAGCTTTACAGAGGACCTGAGATCAGTTCCCAGTACCCGTACCTGGTGTCTCACAACCACCTTTTACTCTGGTTCCAGGGCATTCCATACATAGCCTCATATGCCTCCCACAGGCATTCACATATAAAATGCTCTCTTTCTCTTTCTTTCTCTCTCTCTCTCTCTCTCTCTCTCTCTCTCTCTCTCTCTCTCACTCACACACACACACACACACACACACACACACACACGAACACACACACGCACACACACTAAAAATAAAATTTAAATCTGTTTTTTTGTTGTTTTGTTGTTGTTGTTTTTGGTTTTTCAAGACAGGGTTTCTCTGTGTAACAGCCCTGACTGTCCTGGAACTTGCTTTGTAGACCAGGCTGGCCTTGAACACACAGAGATCCACCTTCCTCTGCCTCCCAAGTGCTGGAATTAAAGGTGTACCACCATGCCCAGCATAAAAATTAAATCTTAAATATATGCAAATAAAATCAATGAATAAGCAAACAAGTAAATGTGGAAAGCATGTGACTGGCTTTGAGCAGCAGGAGGTCTGACTTCAAGGTTCGCTCCATCTCTCAGAAGTCCACCGCCTCCTGCTCGCTCCACCATGCTCCCTGTTCCCTCCCTGATGATGGGCAATGTTGACTGCTGCACTTCCTCTCTGCTTGGTGCTGTGGCAGTCACCTGTGGACCCATCTTCCTTTGCACTCATGGGGGATGAGTAATGCTGCTTTCATCCCCATTTCACAGATAAAGAGACAGAGGTTCAGAGAAGGAAAGGCTGTTTCCTGTGGTCGCAAAACCAGCAAATGGTAATGCCAGACACCAAAGCCCAACCATCGGCACCACCCCACCTTCTACTGACCTGCCACGTCCGGGCGACTGCACCCTCAGGAGCTGCTCCTGCAGGCCAAGCTCCTGCAGGCTCCTTTCTCTCTACAAGAGCATCTGTTCAAAGTGCAGAAAGCAGGGTAATGGGTTCGGTGCCTGATGGAAGGGATGAAAGAGAACAAGACCAAGGAGAATGAGGGGCGGGAAGGAGACTCGCCCATAGGTGCACGGGAGATTAAAAGTTCTCAGAGAAAGAACCCTGCATCAGCTGTAGCAACATGCCGGGAAAGCCAGGAGATGTGCATATTTACTAGTGAATCATAAAAACCCAAAGTGACCCAAGGAGAAGCAGGAACGGAGCAGGCCACTAAGAGCAGGAGAGATCACAGGTAATTAGAACAGGCCCAGGAACAGATGGTTTCACTGCAGAGTTCTGGGTAATCTTTAAAGAATAAATAACCGTGGTGTAGATTAAACACTTCCCGATCACAGGGAAAGATAGAACATGGCAGCACACTTTAGGTAGCCAGGGAGGCCCAGAACCGAAACCCCAAACAGAGGGCTGACAGAAGCAACCGTTGACTCATTGTTCTCCTGACTGCAGTGTGAAAATTGGACATTCGATGCTAGCAAATGGAATCTGGCAAAATGTCAGCATCAAGTGGGTTTTATCCTAGGAACACACAGGTTTGTAACAGAAAACCAATTAATGTAATTCATTATATCAACAAGCTCAATGGAAAAAAAAACCAAAAACCACCCTCCAACACAAAAAGAGAACAACTTCATTTTTTTGAACAAAATTCCAAGTGTCCTCCAGGGACAAGCTCCACATAAACTGTCCAATCTGAAGAGGTCAGTCCTGGACACATGACACAGGTCCATAGGAGCAACACTAAATGGACTCAGTAGATTATATACGTGTGTGTGTGTGTGTGTGTGTGTGTGTGTGTGTGTGTGTATGTGTGTGTGTATGTGTGTGTGTGTGTGTGTGTGCAGGCACCCGTGCACTCATGTAACAATAATAGTTACAGAAGGGGCTGGAGAGATGGCTGGTGGGGGGGGGGGGAGCTCTGGCTGCTCCTCTCTGGCCTCCTCAAGCATCCGCGGCACAGGAGGGACAGACATACATCAGGTTAAACATCTATACACAGAAAGTAAAAATAATTCCTTAAAATGATAATTATTAAGGAAGAGGAGGTAATGAATTTGGAAGGGGGTGTGGGGAAGTGGGAGGGTCTGGAGAGCGTGAGTGGGGGCAAGAGTGATGTAGGTATGGTGCTCATGTATGAACTTCTAAAAAAGATTGTTTTTTCAATACAGAGTGTCAAACCAGCTTCTAAACTCTGGACTACAGCAGTGAGTGAAACTGACAAGAACTCCCTCCTTGTTTTCCTCCAAATAAAAACACTCCCTTCCGGGAGGGTGACTCATAAGACTTAGGAGGCTGGGTTCAGTGAGATAGCTCAGTGGGTAAAGGTGCCTCCCACCAAGCTTGAAGACCTGAGTTCAGTCCCCAGGACCTCTACTGTAGGAGAGAACCAGCTTCCAAACATTGTTCTCTAACCTCCACACAGATACACCTAAAATAAAAGAGTGTGTTTTTTTAAGAAGGAGAAGGAGAAGAAGATAAAGAAGAAGAGGAAGAGGAAGAAGAGGAAGACGACGACGGCGATGATACTCCAGAAGCTCACAAAACTTAGAAGGCTCAGGAAGTACCTGAAAATTAAGAAATTTGTGAGCCTCCTCCCCAAGTTATAAGAGCAGGGAGCAATTATCAGGGGAGAGGAGATTCTTCAGTGGATCTGCCTGCCAGTTGAGTATGGAGCTACAGGGCTGCAGCTATTGCGAGTTGAAATCCACATTGGAGTGGATCTTTAGGTAAGATAGTTGCCTTTAAGTCACCCCATTCCTAAACATAACCTCAATAAACTCAGGTTTGTAGTAGATAGCCATCCCAGCCTTGGCCTGGAAGTTCCAACCCCCACTGAAGCTTCGGTAATGGTCACGCCCACAAAGCAGGGCTGAGGGAGGAAGCTGAAGACCCAGGATCAAGAGGAGAGGTCTCTCTTCGTTCTGGGACCCTGGAGGCTAGAGGTAGACCGAGCAGAGTTCTCCAGAGAACACTGCCAGACTGTGCCATACCTTTGGCAGACCCTACAACCTATCCCTTCATTTGTAAGTTACCCCACAGAATAAACCTCCCTTTTAACTACGTGGAGTGGCCTTAATAATTTTACCAATAGAGGTTCACCAAGCTAGATTTGGATGGACTCATGTCTTTGGTCTATCCTCAGTGAACAGATAGACTGTTCTGATGGATTCTAAAGAGAGAAGGAGGCCATATACAGGATGCAGAGGGGAAACACCCATTGTGTTAGTAGCATCTGATCAAGAGAAGCAATCAGAGCAGGGCTGGGATGTAGACAGAGTGTTAGGGGAATGTCTTATTGACAAGAGAAGTGCAGAAAGTGAGGGAGCTGTCACACACAACAGCAGGGCTTCACCAAACACCTCTGGGACAGCAGGGACAGCACACAGAGAGGTTGTCACTCATTGCTGCTCTGGCTCCAGGCCCTGCCTCGCCCCAACTGACCCCCTACCCTTGGTAGGCATCACATGGCAAGCCAGCTGATGGTCTTACATCAGAATTGCTAAGCCCCAAGATGAGTCCAAGACCCAGCAGAACCTCCTGTCCCAAGCCCAGCACTTGAGGATGGTAGACAATGAATCAATGTCACTCTCCCAGGGCAACCCTACACCTGGGTGCACTGGACTGAACTGACTCCTGGGGCCAAAGCCATGATGACTCCATTAGTTATCTTCTTTGACTCTGTAACAAGCTTCCTGACAAGAAGAAACTTCTGGTAGGAAAGGTTTGCCTCATCTCCCAGTTCAAGGGGATACAGTCCACTGCTGTGGATATCGCTCTGTGCAAATAAAGTTCTGATTGGCCAGTGGCCAGGCAGGAAGTATAGGCGGGACAAGAGAGAAGAGAATTATGGGAAGTAGAAGGCTGGAGGACACCGTCAGCTGCCGCCATGAAAAGCAACGTGTAAAGACACTGGTAAGCCACAAGCCATGTGGCAAAGTATAGACTAACAGAAATGGGTTAATTTAAGATAGAAGAAGTAGATAACAAGAAGCCTGCCAAGGCCATACAGTTTCTAAACAATGTAAGTTTCTGTGTGCTTACTTGGTTGGTTCTGAGCATCTATGGGCCTGGCGGGTGAGAGAGATTTGTCCTGACTGGGCCAGGCAGGAAAACTCTAGCTACAGTCCACCATGGAAGGAAGGCATGGCGGCAGGGGCATGGAGCAGCTGTCAACAGCACCTCCGTAACCAGGAAGCAGAGAGGTGAGTGCTGGCATTCAGCTCACCTTCTCTTTTTTTGTCCAGTCCAAGACCCCAGTCTGTGGCATGGTGCAACCTACATTTAGGATGGGTCTAACTCCCAGCCTGATTCCTTTTCAGTTTTATTTTCTTTCAGTGACACCGCTACTTTTGAGTCGCCCATGCTCTCATAAGAAGCCCCTACAGACCCCTACTTCCTCGGGAGGCAGAGAGAACGTAGTGCACTCTCTGGGATGAACAGATGTCTGGATCATGTCCCCCTGAGAAAGGTAGCAGAGCACCATGGCATGTTCTCGGCGGGAGCAGTGGTGAGGTGGGGATGCCCAGGCCTTCCTGCCCTACAGGGTGAGGATAGTCTTCTAAAGAATCCTTGCCTCCAGGATGCAGCTGCCGCTAGCCAGAAAGACTGCAAGCAGTTTCTGAACTTGCTGAGCCTCGGGGATTCACTCTGTAGGGTGGAGAGAATAGTCCGGTCAGGACCGCCTGTCAGAGCCACTTCTCACACTTGAGACAGTGACCCTCCGAAGGTCCTTGAAGATTGGCCCTTAGTGATTCTCCACCTAATCCCCTCAACACTAAACACTTCCCCTCCATCTCAGTCAGCACATTACAATCCCTGTGCACATGGTAATAAAACCCAACGTGCAAAGACCGGTACAAACACCCTCCCGGTCATAGTGAGCTTTGGTAGGCTGGAAACCTGATGTGAAGTACTCACCATGCAGGCCTGAGCGCCAAAGTTCAGTTCCCCAGCACCTCTGTAAATGCAAGGTGAGTGCAGCGCCCCCCACTGTAATTTCAAGAGCCTAAGGAACAGAAACAGGGGATCCCTGAAAGCAAGCTGCATAGCCTAATTGGTGAATTCTGAGTTCCGAGACCTACCTCAGTAAAATAAGGGGGACGGTGATTGAGGAAGATTGGAACTTCTGTTTTACACACACATACATGAACACACACATATGCAAACATGCATACCACATATACCACATACATATGCAAAAAAATTAAGTGTGGTTTGGCGACCTACTAAACAGACAGCATATGCACCACAGTGGACCAGCAGGTGGGAATGGAGGAGTCCTCACACTTAAGCAGAATGACCAGGGGTGGCTTAAAGAGTGTGGGGGGCAGGGGTGTCCTCCACCGGGATCTGTGGGGAGGTGGGGATACTTTCCTGGGCAGGTATCTTAATCATCTTTATCAAGGAGGCTAGATGGATGAAGCTGGGTCCAAATCACCACAGTTGAGAAAACACATCTCTTGTGCTCGCTGGAGGGAGGGCCCTCATTCATCATGTGGCTCACAACACTCCATGCATCCCGTGTGCCACCATGGACACCAAGAGCACTTGTCTAATGTTGGAGCCGTGTGAAATGCTTCCTGTTCTACAGGAAGCGGTGAGGTCCCACTAGGAAGCAGGCCAGCTGCCTGGATTACACTGCTGCTTGCTTCGTTTTTATTTTGGCTTGTTTTCCTCAACATTTCATGGTGAGCATCAACAGCTGGAGACCTCACGTGCCCGTCACTGGTAATTTGTTACCTACTCTGTGTGTGTGTGTGTGTGTGTGTGTGTGTGTGTGTGTGTGTGATTGTTGTTTTATTTTTAAGGCCATCTTAGGTTGCCTCAAGCTGACCTTGAACTTGGTGTTCAAGTAGCTGAGGATGACCTTAAACACCGATCCAGCATCCACCTCCTAAGTTTGGAGATTATAGGCATGTGCTACCACATGTGGTTTCTGTGGTGTTGGGATCCACCCTGAGTCAAGTGCAGGCCAGGCAAGCATCTACCAACTGAACTGCATGCCCAGCCACATACGTTTACTTGGCCTAATATCCATTTCTAGCCATATCCATGTGTTACCGACATTACCTTCTGAGGAGGGCTCCAGAAGCCTTCTCCCCAGTATCCAGAGAGGAAACATGGCCTGGCTGGGATATGGTGGGTCCAGGTGACTCAGTGGCTGTCCGTTCAGGTCACAGTCAGCCCAGATGACTGATTCACATAAAGATGGCTTCATTTTACCAACTCTAGGGACCTGGCCTAAGAGAAACTTTGGGGGAAAACTTGACCACATAGACTGGAGAAGTGATTCTCCACCAAGAGCTGTGTGATCTGGGGCAGGATGCTCCTCTTACTCACCACCTGACCAGTAGACAGAAGAGGCACACTGGGTAGCTGCCGCTCAGATCACATGGTTCACAAAATAACAGAGCCTTACCATGCCTGTCTTTGGCGGATAACTTTGACTGACCCCTGACTCACAGTGTGCACCGCATGTGGGCCAGACCAGCTCCAGCCACTTGCTCTGTCACCCTAGACAAGTTGCTTTCCTGAATCTCAGTTTCCTCATCTGCAGAATGGGTCTGATGTGAGAACTGAGCAAGCTAGTGTGTGCCAGCACGAGGCGAGGCAGAGGTCTGCTAAGGCTGTGATGACTCTTTTCATTGCCATAATATCACCATGGAAACACATCTCTAAGTGTGTTTGCAAGGACATTTCCAAAAAAGTTTCCCTGGGGAGAAAAGACCCACCCGGGGTGTGAGCAGGGCTGGGATCTCAGACTAAATAAAAAGGAGAAAGCGAGCTGGGCAGCAGCCCTCGGCTCCCTCTACTTCCCAAGTGGACCCACTGTGGCAGCAGCCTCAACTCCTGCCACGGCTTCCTCTCTGTGCCGGACTGCGGCTTTGAAAAAGTCCTTCCTCCCTTGACGTGTTTTCATCAGGCAAGAAGAAAGGCAGCTGAGACAGGCCGCTCTAGCTGTGAAGGGAGGCTGAAAATGTTGACCATCCTCTCATGCCTCTGGGGGCAGGCACAAACTGCGGATCAGTGGAGCCCAGACGCGCAGGCGGCTGAATCCCACTCAGTCTGAGCAGGGCCCACACAGTGAAAAGGCTGTGAGCACCCGGGACCGCTGATGAGGTTTGGATCAGGATAGTTGGTCCTCATAGTACATACAGCCTGGTCGGCCTCCAGAGAGCATGGGGCCAAGTTCCTGTCCAATCCCACACTCCGTCACCTCCCCTCCCCTCTGCCAGTCCCTGGGTGCCCTGCTGCTCATTTGTGTTCACTGGCATGTGGAACAGACACGCTGTGTTTGTGAGTCTTCAGAGCCCGTACGTACCCACAGCCACGCAGAACTCTCTCTCTCTCTCTCTCTCTGGCACAGACATTTGTCAAAGATGACACTCCAGTCATCCATGCCACCGGAGACAGTGACAGATGCGTTCTCTGGAGCTGCTGTCCAGGATGCAGAGGATAGATGGGGCCGCTGGCACCTGCTAAGCCAGCTTGCTCTGGAAAAGGAAGCAGAAGACCAGGCTAGAGACAAATTACAGCCGGGTCACTTGCAGCAGCCTCCTCGGGGCTGGGCCTGCCCCACACCAGCCCCACACAGGGCCTGGAACTGGTCCAGACCAGATGTGCCCTTATAGGGTGTGTGTTGTCAAGTGTGATCTCTGACAAGATGCCTTTGGATTATTTCTAATAACCAAAATATCTAATGTTTGACCACTTACAACGTTTAATCCACAGTATCTAGTGACTAGGTCTCTGAAGCTGAGACCAGAGACAGCTCCTCCAAGGTCGCACAAGTGCTACAAGCAGAGTCCATCTCCAAGACTGCTACCTGGGACTCTCCA
The DNA here is from genome assembly GCF_903995425.1 of Onychomys torridus. Taxonomy (NCBI): domain Eukaryota; kingdom Metazoa; phylum Chordata; class Mammalia; order Rodentia; family Cricetidae; genus Onychomys; species Onychomys torridus. Next base: position 5,742,779 of record NC_050460.1, read on the forward strand.
GGCTGGTCTGGGACAGGACAGTCCTGGACGAGAAAACAAGAGAACAGGCTGCTGCCCCTAGCGTGGGAGGATCATGGCCTCCAACAGCCTCGCTCCCTTCTTTCTCCAAACCAGAACTCCACTGCTTCTCCACATTGTCTCAACCCAGTCAGCCCAGCCCACAGGCCATTAACCTGTCCCCTTTGTGTCCCTGAAGCCAGCTCCCAGTCCCCTGAGATTCTGTAGCAGTGTTTATAGTTTGTGACAGCAAAGGAAGCCAGCCTCATAGAACAAACAGGGCACCAAAGCTCCCTCTGAGTACCCCCACAGAGAGCCTGCTTCTCTCTCCACCCACAAGAGGGAAGGTGTCAGGGGGGTCTTGCAGAGTGCCTCTTCTCTGAGTCTCTGTTTCCTCACCCATAAAATGGGGCAGCAACTGTACCCACAGACACGAAAGCCTGGCCTGCTGAGTTGGCTCAGTGGTGAAGCGCTGGCTATGCAGGCATAAGGACCTGAGTCTAGATCCCCAGCGCCCACATGGAAAATTGGAATGAGTCACACATCTGCGACACCTAGTGCCGGAGAGGAAGTAGGGACAGGAAGACCCCTGGGACTTATTAGCCAGTTACTCTAGAGAAATTAATGAGTTCCAGGTTCAGTGAGAGAGACTGTCTAAAATAACAAACAACAGGGCGTGGTCTGGAGGGACAGCTCATGGTCACGTACTGCTCTTGCAGAGGACCTGAGTTTGGTTCCCAGCTCCCAGGTTGGGAAGCTTACCGTAAAGGTAGCTCTAGAGCTAATGGAAGATGGGAGGGGCATTCCACGGTGTAGGGGCTGCCCGTAGGAGCCTGCTGTGGCTCAGTGGCCCTGGCTTCCTTTTCTCCTCTTTGCACCTTCTTCCCTTCTGTGAGCCTGGACAACTTCTTCACTCACGAGTGGCTGGGGCGGAAGTGACCACAGGAGCAGCACGCATTGCCATCAGTACCACACCAGAGAAGCTGAGCTACTGGGACCTGGTCCCTGCCTGCCACACCTAAATGACCCACCTCACACTCCTTCCCAAGAGCTCAGTTGTGTAGAGAGCAGCCGAGCATTTGCCGAGACCAGCCATTCCAGCCTCCTGAAGTCACGCTGGGACACCCACGCTGGGAAGGAATCTCTCTCACTGTTCAGGCTCTGTAAACACTTGAAAAGTCATTTTCTTTTTCGATCTGTGGGCAGGATGCCACCAAGCCTAGAAGCATCATTAAAAAGAGACCTTGATGGAATTTTTTTTTTTTTTTCAGTTTTTTCGGAGGCTGGAGTGGAGCTGGGTGTTGGCTTATGGTTTTCTGTTGTGTTTTTTTTTTCTCTCTCTCTCTCTCACTGGTGCTTTTTGGATAAACACATAAATCAGCATCATCTATATTCATTAGACAGTATGCCTTGTTCAGTACAAAATTACCCCTGTTTTGCATGATTCTCCCCTTGTGATTAATACAAATGACTTAAGTTAATTATGTTTCTGTTCATGGAAAAATGTATTTGTCAAAGAGCTAAGGCATCAATAAGGAGTGCACGCTGTCGTTCCAAGGAGGGGTGCATTGCCAACCAGCAACTGGGAGGCTGGGAAGGGAGTCACCCGTCTGGGGGTGTCGCCCTGATGGAGTAGGCGCGCTTCGCATTTACTAACAGTGACAAAGGCATTTTTCTTAGTTAAACACTGGCGTGCCCTGATGAGGCAGATTGATGTCATCATTATTAACCATAATGATACCTCAGACGTGGAGAAACCGGTTTCTTTGAGATCCCAAGCTGAGCTATGTGGGTCTAACTCCTTCCGGCCTCTCACAGGAAGTGGAATTTATTGGTGAAATTATTAAGGCCACTCCATGTAGTTAAAAGGGAGGTTTATTTTGTGGGGTAACTTACAAATGAAGGGGTAGGTTGTAGGGTCTGGCAAAGGTATAGCACAGTCCGGCAGTGTTCTCTGGAGAACTCTGCTTGGTCTACCTCCAGTGTCCAGGATCCCGGAACCAAGAGAGAGCCCTCCTCTCCATCCTCGGTCTTCTGCTTCCTCCTCCACCCTGCCTTGTGGGTGTGACCATTACCGAAGCCTCAATGGGGATTGGAACTTCCAGGCCAATGCTGGGATGGCTATCCACTACATCTCCCCCTTTTGTCTAAATAAGAAAGTTCTAACCTAATGCAAGACTATATACAAAGAGATGGTTATCAAATATTGTCCAGGAGTAATGAGGGATAATGACTTAGATAAGTTGGAATTATAATAAGTGCAAACAATATCAAGCAAAAAACACATAGTAAAATCCAGGGAAGTCTAGGGCATGGGTAGGTGGCATGTTACAAAGATCATTCCAAAAGGTGTCCTATCCTAAAGAACCTGAGTCTAATACTTAATATATTCTATCTAAGATATTATATATGTATATATACTAAGTTGTAACTATAACTGTTAATCTCCAACCTCATCAAAGACCTGAGAAGGAATATAATAATACCTGAGAAATGGGAGAAGGATGCAAGCAACTTTCGGGAGTCTTGCAAGAGTGGACAGAGACAGCTGGCAGCCTGGACAGTCACCTAATGTTTCTTAGCATCGTTGGTGCATTCAAATTGGCTACAGGCCTAGAGTATCTGACAGACCATTTTCAGAAGCAGGAATTCTGAAAGACCATCTTACCCTGTCTTGGCAAAGTATAGTGGTCGCTTTCCTTGTGTCCCACTTGTCCAGAAAGGACATCATTTGTACTGTCAGCAGTTGAGGTAAGGGCAGTTCTTTGCCCAGTAGGCCATTTTGTGCCAAGAAGACAAACTTCCAAATGGAAATGTCTTAGAAGCCCAACATTCTCTCGGGATCAAATTGGTGCTGCCAGGAGCAATTGTGTCTCACGTCAACAGAATTCTAAGTTATTTAAATGCCATATTCTCTAGGTCCATGAAGTGTTTGAAGATTACCTGTCCATCTGACCTATGTATTTATAAATCTGGATAACCTAACTAACATAATTATAGAGATGACAAGCATAGGTGACAATAACTCTGTAAGTCTTATCTACCTAAACAACCTAAGGACTAAGGCTTCCTATAAATAAAGCAAACAGTCTGTAAGCAAATGTACAGTAAAAGGACAATGACTTTAAATTGTGACAATACACAAAATATCTTTAACAGAGGTAGGAATGTATAGTGCAATATGCAATATGATAATAATCCTAAATATATATCAGTATACAGAATATCTTAAACAGAAGTAGAACATACATACAGTATGACAGATATAAATTCACATTTGTATCAATATACAAATATTTCAAATAAGAGTAAAAATATGTGTACAATATAACAAACATAGTTCTGTATTTGTATCAATATACAAATTATCTTAAATAGGAATATATAAAGTTTATATTTGTATCAACTCATAAGAATTCATAACAGTGTAAAGGCTGCTATATTACTAAATTTGTTTACTAATGTATATGATAGCCAGCAGGAGGCGTTGGTATAGCACCAAAGCAAGGCCTGCTGGCGACCTTGGCTGGCAGCAGCTGAAGGCAGGAGCCAAGATGGCGGGGAGCCGGCATTCAGGGAGGACTGGGAATGCCTCACTCACAGTGGTTTTCCTGGTCTGGGGGCTAAGCTAGGAAACTGAGACCGGACTAGCTGCTCCCTTTTTCAGGAATGGAACTGTGTAGGCGTCCCAAGCTAAATGGAACTTTGCAGGCAGGTTTAGGTACCCGCCAGCCAGCCGGCGAGGAGGCTGAGGGAGGGAGCCACCTAGGCCTTTGGAATTTGCCCCACATTGTGCGCCAGATATTTGTGAAATTATTAAGGCCACTCCATGTAGTTAAAAGGGAGGTTTATTTTGTGGGGTAACTTACAAATGAAGGGGTAGGTTGTAGGGTCTGGCAAAGGTATAGCGCAGTCCGGCGGTGTTCTCTGGAGAACTCTGCTCGGTCTACCTCCAGTGTCCAGGATCCCGGAACCAAGAGAGAGCCCTCCTCTCCATCCTCGGTCTTCTGCTTCCTCCTCCGCCCTGCCTTGTGGGTGTGACCATTACCGAAGCCTCAATGGGGGTTGGAACTTCCAGGCCAATGCTGGGATGGCTACCCACTACAGATATGGGGTACTTTGACAGACCAACTCCCAACTGCCCCAGGATGAGCAGTTTGCAGAAGCAGAGAGGCCAATGCAGGCAGTTGGAATACGAGAGGAAAGACCTAAGCAAGAGCAAATCACATCATCCTTACAGGATCTCAGAGTTAAAAAGGAAGCTGAGACACTAAATAGCCTGGCTGCATCCTTGGGCCAGTGATACGACTCAGGCCCAGAGAGGGCAAAGACCTTGTTTGGCAGTACGCAGCATCTGTGATGGTTCATGCAGACTGTCAACCTGACAGGGCCCAGAACTGCCTGGGAAGTCTCTGAGCACGCTGTGAGGGGCTTGTCCTGATGATGTCGACTGAGGTGGGCTCACCCTAAATGTGGGTGTGCCATCCTGCAGGCAGGGTCTAGACTGTATGAGAAGGGGCATTCATCCCTCTGCTTCCTAGCTGGATGTCGTGCGGCTGGCTGCCTCACACACCTGCCATGATGGACTGTACCCTGGAACTGTGACTAAAACAACTCATTCCTATCCGAGGCTGCTTTGTAGGGTTTTCTGCCACAGCAACAGGAGTAACAAGACGACATGAGTGGAAGAGCCGGGGGGCGGGGACCTCAGGGCTCTGGACTCCCTGCCCCTCCTTTCTTCCTTATCTTCTCTGCTCCTCCTTTTCTACCCAGGTCCTAAAGCTCCCTCCCCCTTGAGCAGGTGGCCAATGGCACTAGCAGAGATGAGGGGCCCCTCAGGACCATGGGGACAGCTTCAGGTCCCTGACTTTCTCCCAACTGTGTGGAATGACCTCTCTTTCTCTCTCTGAGTTTCCCACAAGCCGATACTTAGACAAGGGTGGGGTGCTGGAGGTAGGTGCATGTGAAGGTGGCCCCAGAACAGACAATGGGGTCAAACAAAGTGAGATGGAAGGGTAGTCAGGGCAAGGGGCATTCAAGAGAGTGGCTGCCCTACAGCCCTGGCTCACTCCTGCTCAGGGGGGCTGCAGAGAACATGCCCTCTCTGTTGTCTGGAGTTGAACTGAAATGCTCATTCCATAACACCTCCCTCAGCCCTTCTGGCTCTATCCACCCCTGTCACCCTGTACCCGATCTGAGCAAGCTCCTGATGATCCAGAAAGGTCTATGAGCCATGAATCTGGGCATACCAGTGTGATGTGCTGGTGAGCCCAGTCACCAGCTGCACCAGGTGCAGGTGAACTTGAACATGGGCCAGAGTAGGGGCAGCCAGGAGTCTGGGACACCACACTGATTTAGATGCTCCCAGTTCCTAAGACCCACCACTTTCTGTTTATGGACACTGTAATCCTGCACTGATGGTCAGAATCCATTTATCTGGCTTTCTCGTAGAAACCTTATTTTTATTTATCTTCTTAAATATCAGGTTTAGCTCTCTAAATATACTACAAGTTGTTTGAGGACAAAATTTAAGTCACCCTCATTAAGTCAGTCAACAGTTATTTAATGAACACCTGGTATATACAGGAGCTAGAGTAGGGAAAGCCTTCAGGCTGCTGAGGGGTGGATGGGGGTAAAGACAGTGACTTCAGAAGCTCTTAGAGTCACAGAGATAAACAATGTGGACGATAGAAATAACACAGACACTGCTTCTTCTTCAGGCCTTTGAGCAAAATTCTGGTTGAGCCATGGTTTGGAACACTCAAATATCCCCAGTGCATATCTTCTTAGAAAGCAAATTTTTACAGAGTTGTGAAATAAATGTTTATTTAGTTTCTTTTTTAAGGATCCATGGTAACAATCAGACAGACAAACACTCAGTGGGCGAGAGCATCAGCACACACCTGGGGGATCTGGAGGCTTGGGTGACACTTAGCAGAATGGAGGGGGTGGTGGGAGAGAGAGAGAGGACCAGAGTGCAGCGACACCCCTATAAACAGTGCAGATGGGAGAGAGGATGGATGTACATTGTTTGTATATATGTATGCATGTATAGGTGGATACAAAGATGGAAGGACAGATGGCTGGGTAGATAAACAGGCAGACAGACAGACAGATGGTAGATAGATAGATAGATAGATAGATAGATAGATAGATAGATAGATAGATAAAAGAGTGAGTGGATAGGTAGAGGATGATTCTAATGCATGGACAGATGGATGGACTGACGAATAGATGGATGGATGGGTGGATGGATGGATGGATGGATGGATGGATGGATGGATGGATGGATGGTTGGATGGCTGGATGGACGAATGGATGGATGGATGGACAGACAGACAGATGGAGGATGGCTTGACTGGATGCACGGCTATAATGCATGGATGGAGGATGGACTGGATGTTTACAAGATGGACAATTAATGGACAGGTAGGGATACACACTGATGGACAACGGAAAGAAAATCAAGCTTCTGTGGGAAGAGGAGAGTGCAGTTACTCATACATTCAAAATGAGGCTTGAAGAAAAATCAAATGCAGGCCCAGTTACCAGTCCCACATTACCCAGTGAGTAGCTGCTGGCTAAGGAAGCCACTGAAAGGCAGATGACCATCTCTGGCTCCAGCAGATCCGAGAAGGCTGTGTCCCTATCTCTCCACAGTTTCCCTTCATGGTAAGAATCCAATAACATTTAAACCATTAAATCCAAGAAACATGGAATGGTTCCACTGGAGCATTAATTAAACTTCGGAGGCTGGAAGCTTCTGAATCATCTTCTCCATTCTATATTAGCATGTTTACTCATCAGGACTCCAGTCTAATTAAGGCATGCCACCACAGTCCATTAGTGAACACCATGGAGGAGGAGACGTACGTGGGTGTGAGGATGATTTCACTCGGCAACTCTGCACTGAGCGAGTGCTGTGTGCCAGGCAAGTCACGGGAGCTTCGAGAGACCAGCGCAGGTAAGAGGCCTGGGGAACAAGCCCAGCTTCCAAGACTCATCTTCACTATCAGTCTGAATGGAATAGAACCACCTCGAGGTGTGTCTGTGATGGTGTTTCCAGAAAGATTGACTACAAAGGAAACGCCCATCTCAGCTGTGGAGGCACAGAGGTACAGGCTGGGGTCTTGACTGCAGAAAAGGGCAGAGTGAGCTGAGCACCAGCATCACCACCCCTTTCTACTTCCGGTCTCTGGACACAACAGGACCAGTCACCTCATCTTCCTGACCAGTGCCTTCCCACCTCATGGACTAGACCAGTGAGTCTCACCCTTCCTCATGTTGTGGTGACCTCCAACCTCAGAATTATTTACTTCATAACTGAATTTGGCTACTGTTGTGAATCGTCATGTAAATATCTGATATGCAGATGGTCTTAGGTGACCCCTATGTAAGAGTAGTTCAACCCACACGGGTTGAGAACCACTGGACTAGACCCTCAAAACAAATTCATCCTCCCTAAGTTGCTCTTGGCAGGTGCATCAGGGTAGTGGGGAAATAGCTTACATACCCATGAATTCTCACCAACAACCATGAGACATCCACCTCCTCAGTTACCGTGTGTGAGCCCACCAGATTCCTGGCAGCTTTCCACCTAGTTTAACCAGACCAATCATAAGGAAAGTTCCAGGAAATGGGTTTAAAATTTGTAATCAAAATACATAAAGTGGGGGTGCAGAGACAGCTCTGTGGCTAAATGGGACTCAGCAGCTTACCTTGGTAACTCCCAGTGCTCCTACAGCAAAAGGAGAGATCGAGGCAAGAGAGCCCCCAAAACCTCACAGGCTGGCTAGACAACAGTTACAGACAACAAAAACTTCCTGTCTCTTCTGTCCAGCAGAAGACGAGGCTGGAGAGAAGGCCCAGTGGCAGAGAGCCCTGGCTGCCCTTGCAGATGACTCAGAATTGGTTCTCAGTACACACTGCAGTTCACAACCAAAAGTGTAGCTCTAGTTCGGAAGGATCTGGCACCCTCTTCTGGCCTCCTAGGGTACTGCATGCACATGGTGGACAAACGTGCAGGCACACACACATATACACATAAAAACAAACTTTTTACAATAAAACAAGGTGAGATGAGGACTGACACCTGAGGCTGTCTTCTCATTTCTGCTCGTGCACCTGAACACACACACACACACACACACACACACACACACACACACACATCTGTGTGTGTGCATGTACACATATATTCACACATGTGCACATTCGTACATGTGTTCTGAACCTTAAAAGAAGAGGTTACGCCTATCCAGGAACTTTCTGGACTCCAGAAGCACCCCTTTCTCCTCTGTGACCCTCCAAGCCTTCAGACCATAAGAACAGGCTTGCACAGTGTGGGTAACACCAGAGTCCCTCTACAAAGAGTTGCCCAAGGATTCCACTGTGTTCGTTGCTTCTTGAATTTCAGCAGGACTTGCTTGGATGTACAAAGACTTAGGATGCCCAATAATAGTATAGGGGGTCTGTAATGTGCAGGAACAGACCAAATACTACCATAATGTAGAGAAAGGTGGACCGTCTTCATGGCATGGTGGAGGGCTCTCAAGACCTCATCAGCATTTTCCAACCAAGAGGAGAGAAGGAAAGGAGAACCCTGGAAGGAGAGATCTCCCTGCTCAGGACAGTGTCTTACAATGGTGTGCTGCAGCAGCCATATTGAGACCATGAGGCACCCTGAGCACAGGCAGGGCAGGAGATGGAGGAAAGCAGAATCCTGGATGGACCAACGCTGTGATGCCCCATCTCAAGAAAGAGCTGAATGTTCAGGGTTTGTTGTGCTTTAAAACAAACAAACAAACAAACAAACAAACCACTTGGTCAAATTTCTGTTACTCAGATCTGGAAACACCATAACTCCTACATGCCCCACTCCGGCCCCTCCTTCCTTCCCTAAGCTACAAAGCCCTCCCTCCTAGAACATGTCCTTCCCCACACAGTAGGGGCTCAACTCATGTGTTGAATTAAGGAATGAAAAGGGCCACCGAGTCCTTCACTGCCAGTAAAGGCCATGGCGCCTCAGCAGCTGAGAAGGATGACCCTGGGAGTAAAACACTTCCTCTGCCAGCTCAAGGACCCGAGTTCAATCCCAGGCACCATGTGCGCATTTATACAGGCAGCATGGCATATACCCTAACCCCGGTGTTGGGTAGGGTGGAGACAGGCAGATATCTGGGACTTGCTGGCCAGACAGCCTAGCCAAGACAGCAAGTTCCAAGTTCAGCAAGAGACCCTATCTCAAAGCATAACCTGGAGATTCAGTACAGGAAATACCCAATACTGACATCTAGCCTACACATGGGCATGCACAGAGGAGTCACACACACACACACACACACACACACACACACACACACACACACACGGGCCATACACAGCCACAGCCCCCTCACACACATACACTCACACAGACACATGGCCATGTACAGTCACACAGACACACACACACACACACACACACACACACACACACACACACACACACACACCACAATTAAGCCTTGGCACCTCAGTTTGCTTTGCAAATAATTTTTTTTCATTAAGCCAAATAACTCTAGCAGTGGCCTAAAAACAAACATTGAAAACAGGCACAGTCAAAAATTAAATCTCTTTGCACTGAAAGGAGAGAAGACGCATCTAACTGGAAAACACCTGCAGGAGACATTAACATCCCCAAATTAAGGGCACTTTGCATTTCCACTGCATTAGCACATAGCAAAGCCATTTAGACACCTCGAGCTTTGTCAGAATGTGTTTAAGTAAATGAGATGTGTTTATTGCACGCGTGTGCACGCATGTACACTTGCATGTACACTTGCACCTACATACACAGTGCAAGGCTCCCACACAGTTATCTGCCTCTGGTAGTGACTCATTTGCCATCATGAATCTTTTCCTGGGGCAGAAGCCTGCAAATGGAGTGTTGAGTGTGCCCTCCATCTCTCTCCGTCATCACACTGGCCCTGGCTGTCCTCTCTCAGCTGTCCCGCTGAGTAGAACACTGCAGCTAGCTCTTCACTTTCACCTCCCCTTGTTTTCAACCGGCTTCTAGCATTTTTCACAGGCTGTGTCCTCTCTTCCGCTGCTCCCAGCAGCAATGAGGAGCTGTCATCCCATCCCTGTGGTCTGTGCAGCTCTTGTTAGCCCTTCTAACCGTGGATGGACTCACCAGACTCACGGGAACGGAAAGGATGCCTGCCATGTTAATCCTGTTCCAGCCAGTACCTGTGTGTCCTGCTCACCACTCAGTCACACAGCGGCGTCAGGGCATCTCCCACCTCAGATCAAGGGGCCTGCTTCTCATTCTTTGATTCTGACTGGTCAGCCCTCTGCCTTCAGGCCTCAGAATTCAAGTTATATGTGCAGTTCCTAGAGAAGAGAAAAGTTCTCTCTCTCTCTCTCTCTCTCTCTCTCTCTCTCTCTCTCTCTCTCCACCTGTCAAGAAAAAATATCAAACTCTCTCTTGACCTCCTTAGTTTCTTTCTTCTTTGGGTTTGATTTTTCAAAACAGGATCTCAGGTAGCCCAGGCTAGCCTCAGTCTCGCTGCACAGCCAAGAATGATCTTGACCTCTTGAACTCCTGCCTCCACCTCTTGAATGCACCACCACTAAACCGATCTGCTTTTGTTTTTATTTATTTATTTGTTTGGTTTTTGTTTGTATTTTAGACAAAGTCTTAACCATGTAGCTCAGGCTCTCCTAGGACTCACTATGTAGCTCTATGTTGTTGAGGCTAGCCTTTAACTCCATCCTCTCCCTTTACCTCCTGAGTGCTGGGATTAGAGCCTTGTGCCACGACACACAGCCTTTAATCCTTCTTCTAGAAGCCTCCTAGGACTCTGTTCCACAGCCTCAGCCACATAACATGATACCTTTCCTATGATAGGCACTTGAGCACATGAGATGTTCTCTGGATTGAGCCCCCTTCCCACATGACCTCATACGTTCTTACAGCTCCCCCACCTCCACCGTTACCTAGAGGAGGAAACATGGCTTAAAGGACAGTCTCTTATCCCAGGAGCTCATAGCCCCTGCAGAGGTTCCAGATAGGTCAGTCAGATGCAAGTAAACCCATGGACTAGCCTCGCACCTCCTGAACACACCAGCCAAGGGACTCTGCTTAAGCAAAAGGTCTGTGGCTCACGGTTGCCTGGGTTTGGGTCTCTGCATCGCCCTTCTGATGGTGATTTGTGGTCCCACAGCAAGTGCCTCATTTCTCCAAATGTTGGTTCCCTCACAGGCCCTTCTGCCTCCACAATGGAGTCCTTTCATCTGCGTGAAGGAAAGCAGCTGGGCAAACAGGTCCTGTGTTCCCTCAACAGAGGCCCTGGACTCCTCCAGCTTCCTCATCTGAACTCTACCTACCCATCTTGACAGAATCAAAATCCGAAGGCTGCAGGCTGGATGAGGGCGCTCGGTCCTTCTGTTTGACTCACAGAGCCTTGGAAGCATCTTCCTTTATTTGCTGTGTGAATATTAAGGGGCTTTGTTTGAGTCTGGGCTTTTACCATCTCTTGAAAGACGGGAGGTCCTGCTTCAATGTCGCAGGTCTGCACAACATCAGCTGATGTCGTTTGCCCAAGGTTGTGAGGGTTCTCTGTAGCTGGTCCCCACCTGAGGCTGGCCCTAGGTTGTGAGGGTTCTCTGTTGCTGGTCCCCACCTGAGGCTGGCCCCAGGTTGTGAGGTCTCTCTGTAGCTGGTCCCCACCTGAGGCTGGCCCCAGGTTGTGAGGTCTCTCTGTAGCTGGTCCCCACCTGAGACTGGCCCCGGGTTGTGAGGTCTCTCCATTGCTAGTCCCCACTCAAGGCTGGCCACCGTCACTTCTGTTGCCTGTTGTCTTGTGTCCCAACAGCTGGACAGTTTTTCACACAGGTGTCTGATCAGGACTGGGAGTGACTTGGCCACCAGGAGAGTGTGATGGGGGAGGATGTGGGTGAGTGTCCAGCCTCATGTACCCCCAACTGTTCCTACTATATTGCCTCTGTGACCTCTGGTTGCTGACATGCTCTCCACGGCTTACTCAGCCTGCTCTCTTCTAGCACCTAGGACTACCAGCCCACAGACTGTACCACCCACGGTGACCTGGGCCCCACCCCCACAGCAACCATCAGTCAAGAAAATGCACCACAGGCTTGCCCATAGGCCAGTCTAGTAGGAGCATTTTCTCAACTGAGGTTCCCTCTTCCAAAATGACTCTAGCTTGTATCAAGTTGACCTAAAACTAGCCAGGGAGCGTCACCCACTCTGCATGGATTTCATATGTATTGACGCTCCATTGTAGACACACACTGTGGGCACTGCATACACAGTGTTACCTTGGATAATTGAGATCCTGCCCTTTGACTCAGGAGACCCCACCCATCACTGAGGATTTCTAGATAACTCATGGTCACTAGCTCACAAGGCTCCCTCTCTGGGAAGCTACTGGCCATTAATGGTTTCTGGAGAAAGAAGGGACATTTCTGCAGTGGTGTACCCACTAGGAAGGTATCTGGGCTCCTGTGAATAACCTGCCCCATGCTTTTTTTTTTTTTTTTTTTTTTTGGTTTTTCGAGACAGGGTTTCTCTGTGTAGCGTTGCGCCTTTCCTGGAACTCGCTTTGTAGCCCAGGCTGATCTCGAACTCACAGAGATCTGCCTGGCTCTGCCTCCCGAGTGCTGGGATTAAAGGTGTGTGCCACCACCACCCGGCCTCCATGCTCTTATAAGTGACCCTAATGAAACTCACGCACTGAATCACAAAAAGAAAGGAGGGGGTAAGAAAGAAGAGAATGGAATAGGAGAAAGGAGAGAGAAGAGGAAAGGGAAGGGGAGGAAGAGGAGCGGGGGGGGGGGGGTGAGGGGGGACAGAAGTGATCTTGCTCTCCAGTCTGCAAGGGAACATCCAAGAGCTGCCATTGACACACCTTTAATATGAAGCAGTCACTGTACACAGGGTCATTCACATAGCCTCTCAAGAACACTTATGTTCTACCCATTTCACAGAAGAGAAACTGAGGCTTCAGTGGTTATGGAGCTTGTGATGCATATGAAAGTCAGCTACCTGATTCTTAACAGCATGTTCCTGAGAGTGTGGGCTTTTGTGATTCTTTCTCCCCAACACACACACACACACACACACACACACACACACACACACACACACGCTGGGAATCTGGGGTTCTCCTAGGCCAAGACCACATGGCCAGATCGCTGGGCTGGGCTCTCCAAATCTGAGAGCCACTGCCCGGGTCACTGCTCCGAAGATGCCAGGGCTGAGCCACAGGGCAGTGTGGGTCTTCCCATCAAAGCAGCAGAAATCAATGCAGTTGATGCGGTTGTAATGAACTATCGGCCGTGTTCCCTGCCTCTCCCGGGGTCGAAGAATTGTGAGGGACATGGATTGTTTCCAACTCCATCACACCCTTCCCCTCCCACTGGGAATCCTTGCTTGTTCCTGTCAGGATCATTTGAGATGTCTCCGGTCTCTTATTAGGTGCTCTGTCACTGTGTCTGAAAAGAGTCTGTGGAGCTAAGCATTAAGGGCCGGAAGACATTCAACTGCTACTAACTTAACCATGGCTGTCCTGACTTCCAGTGAATTCCTCAGGAAGTCCCAGGCCACAGAGACCTAGAGACTAGGCCATCTCACTCTACACATGTATAAACTAGGGCTCAGAGAGAGTGGGATGGCACAACAGAGCTCCCCATTGTCATTGTCTCCATCACCAGCATCTGTATCCCTAGCATCTGTGTATATCCCCATCATCTGCATCCCCTGCACCTCCACACCATCTGCATCCCCTGCCATCCACACCATCTGCATCCCTTGCCATCCACACCATCTGCATCCCCTGCCATCCACACCATCTGCATCCTCTGCCATCCACACCATCTGCATCCCCTGCACCTCCACACCATCTGCATCCCCTGCACCTCCACACCATCTGCATCCCCTGCCATCCACACCATCTGCATCCCCTGCCATCCACATGATCTGCATCTCCTGCACCTCCTTTGTAGAAAGTGTGGGCAGCTGTGGAGAGCACTGGGCTCCAGCATCAGACCTCCTGAGTTCTCATGCCTGGTCCGCAAGTCCTCACCATGTGGTTCCTTGAGCACATTAAGCTCCCAGTGATGTTGTGTCTGATCATGCATAAAGTAGGGGGTCTGTCTGAGAAGGCATCTTGGTGTCAGGTGTCACAAGAGACTCTGGTCCCAGAAGCTGTGTAAAAAGCAGGCACAGTGGCTTGTGCTTGTAATCCCAATACTGGGGAGACAGATACAGGTAGGCCCTAGGGACTCACTGGCAAGCCGGCTTAGCTTACTTAGCGAGTGCCAAGCAGGCAAAAGACTGTCCGGAGGGATGGAGTAGATCACACCTGCAGAACAATACCCAAGCTTGTCCTCTGGCCTCCACATGCAAGCACACACATGTGCACAGGCACAACGCACACATCCACACAGACAAATAAGTGTGACTGAAGAATCAATGGAGCTGTGGAAAGCTTTAAAGATGAGGGCACATCAGAACAGCACCTGGAGCACAGCAAGTGCTCAATAAATATGCATGTTTTTGACAAAGATGAGTGTGGTGGGGACAATTAAAGGACAGGGAACATTACAGCCAGGGTAAACTGGAGAACCATGGGGCAGGATAGGACCCCACGCTCTGCTGAGAACCAGTCCGTCTGCCACAGGCATCTTACAGAATGAATGGCAACTCTGGACTTCTGAAGCCAGTACGAAACACTGGGCATTTGCTTGTCTTCTAGCACGGTGCCACGCACAGCTGAACACCCTAACCCCAGGACCTCAGCCACATCTGTCTCCTGGTACGTGCCTGGCGGCTCATGCATTCTAGGGTCCGTGCCGTGAAGTTCTCAGGGGGCTGCTCGGTTGAGTATTCCTGGCTTGTGCTGTTGTTGGTTCTTAGCTTTGAGTCTCTGGACTCCATCCTCCCACACTTCATCCCCTTCCTGATTCCATGTCCCTTGTATGTGACATTCCCTAAAGTGACAAGCCTCTCCAGACAGGAAATAGATGAATGGCGTTGCTAGAGATCAATGGGTGAAACGAACAACGTCCTGAGATCAATATGACCATCGTTGTACAGCTGTAAATACATTTTTTTTCAGTCTAGGTGCATGAGCCTGTCTGTGTGGATGTATGTGTGCTTGTTCCCCAGAGGACAGTGGACCCTGTAGAAATGCAGTCAGACAGCGGGGAGCCGCCCAATGCGGGTGCTGGGAACTGGGCTAAGTCTCTAGAAAAGCAGCAAGCACTCTTATGAACCATCTCTCCAGACCTGATAATAATACATTGTTAAAGCATCAAATTGTGTGTTTGCATATTGAATTTTATGGTGTGTTAATTATATATAAATAAAGGGGTTTTTAAAAAGTCAACTACAACTGCTTCTTCTTCTGTGCAAGCTGCCTCCTGATGGGGTCCCAGGAAGTAAAAGCCAGCCAGGACCTCAGGATGCTACAATGATTTCCATTAGATCTTAGTCATCAGATCTAAGGGGTAGGAACACGAACTGGATCCAAACTTCCAGGTGGGCAAGAAGGAGGGAGGGACGGGTAAGCAGGCTCAGGAGACGCACTGTTGGGTAGATTCTCTAAGATGAAGAAGACACTCCAACACCATCTTGATACGTATCTCTGATGAATCCAAGAATAACACCATGCCATGAGTCATCAGGCCTTGAGCAGACGCCACCAAAACACAGGAAGTAACGCTTGGGATGATGGACACTTGCCATACCCAACCTAGGACAAGATGCCCAGAGAAAAGCTTGAAAAATATGAATACAAGCCCACTGCTAGAAAAGAAGCTGCCAGATTGTGAAATAATCTCTCTTCATTCTCGAGATGAGGCTTTGTTTTGTTTTGTTTTGTTTTGTTTTGTTTTGTTTTGTTTTGTTTGAGACAGGGTTTATCTGTGTAGTTTTGGTGCCTGTCCTGGATCTCGCTCTGTAGCCCAGGCTGGCCTCGAACTCACAGAGATCCACCTGGCTCTGCCTCCCAAGTGCTGGGATTAAAGGCATATGCCACCAATGCCTGGCTGAGGCTAAAATTCTTCAAATGCGGGGTATCCCCATGTCTGGGAACTTGCTATGGCTTATGGTAGCTCCTTCTACCTCAAAGTATCTAAGTCTATTAGAAAGATTATATTTATTTGAAATCTGCCTCACTGGAGCTTCCTGCCTCTACCCTCATCCTAATCCTATTTAATCCCTGGGAACCACAGTCCTGTAAGGGCTACTGTGGAGAGATGAAAGACAAGCCCCTTAAACTTACTGTAAATTGATTGAGCTAATTGTTCTCCTGAAAAGGGGACGGGGAACTGAAATCCCTTCTGAGGTGGTTTTCACAGGAAGAGGGAGCAGTATGAATGCATAGAGGAGCATCCCGAATTGGGTAACATTTAACCCCTGTAAAGCCTGGAAAAGCAATCAGAACTGAAAATACCTAGACTCTGGGACAGAGAACACAAAAGCAAGACCACCACAAAAAGGAATCCCACTGAGCAATAATGTGGAGCTCTGTCTCACAGGCAAGCGGAAATGTACAGTGGGCTGCGGGAATGGCTCAGTGGGTGAAGTACTCACCGAGTATGTGTGAAGATGGAGGTCAGAGATGGCTCAGTGGGTGTGGTGGCTTGAAAGAAAATGATCCCCAAAGGAAGTGGCACTATTAGGAGGTGTGGCCTGGTTGGAGTGGGTGTGGCCTTGTTGGAGGAAGTGTGTCACTGTGGAGGTGGGCTTTGAGGTCTCCTATGCTCAAGCTATTCCCAGTGTCACAAACCACTTCCTGCTGCCTGCAAGATGTGGGACTCTCAGCTCCTTCTTTGGTATCATGTCTGCCTGCACACTGCCATGTCTTGCCATGATGATAATGGACTAAGCCTTTGAACTGTAAGACAGCTTCAATTAAATGTTTTCCTTTATAAGAGTTGCTGTGGACAATGTGTCTCTTTACAGCAATAGAAACCTCAAGACAGTGGGTATGAGGATGAAAGACAGAGATGCCTCAGAGAGTGAAGTGCTCACTGCATGTGTGAGGATAGGAGGACTACCCCGAGAATAAACTTAGATTGTCAGCTTACTACAGAGACAACTGCACACAAAGTCTTCACCAATCACAATGGCCCAGGGATCAGGCGAGGTGCCTATCTATGGATAAATGAATATGTGGCAGATATACACAAAGGGTTTTATTTTCAACCATAAAGAAGAACAAAATAATAACTACAAGAAAGTGAATGTAACTGCAGATCAGTATGTTAAGGGAAATAAGCCAGGCTCAGAAACACAAATATTTCCTGTGTTCTCTCTCATGTATAGAATCTAGTTTTAAAAAGTAGCTCAGTGGGATGTAGCTCAGTGACAGAATGCTAACCTAGCATGCATGAAGCCCTGGGTTCAATTCCCAGCACCACTAAAAAGAGGGAGAAGAGGGAGAGGAGGCAGAAGAGGAGGAGGAAGAAGAGGAGGAAGGGTACCAGAAGAAAGGTAAAGGGGATAAGAGCGTGTAATGGAGGATAGGTCAACATGATCAAAGTAACATATCTATGGAAATCTTACAATAAAACAGTATTTTGTGATTATTATATGGTAGGAAAGTATTAAAGGAAATGGTATGGTCTCGTGGTGGTATAGCCATCTCAGTCTAAATAGGCACACTGTGATGTTCCTGCAGGTGCAAACTCACAAAACAATACATACCTCAGAGTGTGCCCCATTGTTAGGCCCTGCATGACTATAGAAGATTGACATGGGGAAACACTCTCAATACAAGCTTGCATTGAAAAAATCAGGGGCAGTGGGTGGCTCAGTGGGTAAAGGTACTTGCCACCAAGCTTAACCACCTGGGTGAGAGAACTGGCTGCCACAAGCTGTTCTGACTACACTTCTGTGTGCTGTGGCGAGTGCACGTGCGCACACACACACACACACACACAAATATGTAAATAAATAGAGAACTCAAAGGTTGACGTGAAGATGTAGTTTCTGAGTAATTATCATATCTTTATAGTAATATGCCTGGGAGAACATTCTAGCAAGTGCTCATTGCTGTAGTTACTGGATAGTAGAATGAGAAGACACATATATTTGATTCTTTTTTAATTTTAATTACTTTAGGTTAAGATAAAAGTCAGAATTCATTACAGCTTCTTTGTCCACATGTACTATCATGCTTTCTTCCCAATCACTCCCCTCCTTATATGTTTCCTTCTTGATTCTTTTTTATCCTTAACTTTATTTTTTAATGTTTGTGGGTGTTTGTCTTCATGTGCGTCTGTGCACTGACTGTGTCATGCCCATGGAAGCCAGAAGAAGGTGTCAGAGTCACCCCCTCAGAACTGGAGTTATAGACAGTTGTGAGCTGCCATACTGTGCTGGGAACCAACCCCAGGTCTTCTGCAAGAGCAACCAGTACCATCTCTCCAGCCCCTCCTTAACTCTGTCCTGTATCTGTATCTATACCCCGATTTCCTTAAAAGACCAAATACCATTCTCTCTCTCTCTGTCCAAAAAAAAAAAAAAAAAAAAAAAAGCAGTCGTACTACGTAAAAAAGAAAACAGTGGAAAATTCCCTGTCACCTTGGCACCCTCTGTGACCAGCTGGGTCCTCTGTGGCTTCCCAGGTGAGAAAAAAAGAACCGAACCTAAACAGCATCCCAGAATTGCCACAGAGATAAAACAAAAAATGCAGGTGATGAACTTGGAAAATTGTAAAGCAGTGTACAAATGTTAGCTGTTGTCAACATTATAACTCAAAATTACTCCATCCATCTCAGAGCAGAGGCAGAATCCAGGACGAGGTAACTCGGGCTTTGACGTGGGAACTCAGAAGATACAAGTATGAGCTAAGAATAGAAAGCCGGAGACCATAAAAGTCCTGAAGGGATGTTCGCTAACTCGCTCAGCAAGCCTGGGGAAATGCTTAACAAGAAGCCCAGAGAAAGGAAGGAAAGCTTACAAGGTAACCAGGTGTTAGCAGCACTTCCTGCCTAACACGCCAGACACAGGGCCCTGTCCTCACTTTGTTTTAAAAGGAAAGTCTTGCCAGGCATGATGGCTTAGATCTGTAATCCTAGCACTTGGGAAGCTGAGACAAGACGATCATAGGTTCAAGGGTAGGCTGGGGGGACAGGCTTGGTGGGTGAAGTGCTTGCCATATAAGCATGGGAACCAGACTCGGTTCCTAGAACGCACTTAAGAAAGATGGGTGTGTGGTACGTGCTTACACAGCAGTGCTGGGGAGGTGGAGGCACAGAGCTTGGTGCTTATCAGCTCTCAGCCTCAGTGAAATCAGGAAGGCAGTGAGAGACTCTTGTCTCAAGAAATAATGGTGGGGGTGGGTGGAGAGGTAGCTCAGCAGATAAAGCACTTGCTGTTGAAGCATGAGGCCCTGAGTTCAAATCCCCAGAACACATGTGACAAATCAGGCAGACGCAGTACATGGGTACTCATGCACACACACACACACACACACACACACACACACACACACACACACACACACGTGCGTGCGTACACACACACACAGAGTCCAAGGCCATCCTCTGTACATATTGAGTCAAGTGATACTTTCCACTTGGATTCTAACTAAGGCTTTCAGTATCTACTTTGTGCCTAGAAAATAAAGAACAGTGTCTTAGTCAGGGTTTCTACTGCTGTGAAGAGACACCACAACCACAGCAACTATTATAAAGGAAAAACATTTCACTCAGGTGGCAGCTTTCAGTTCAGAGGTTCAGTCCATTATCATCATGGCGGGGAGCATGGCAGCATGCAGGCAGACATGGTGCTGGTTTTATATCTTGATCAGAAGGCAACAAGAAGTGGGCGGTATCTTGAGCATAGGAAATCTCAAAGTCTGCCCCTACAATGACACATTTCCTCCAACAAGGCCATACCTATTTAACAAAGTCACACCTCCTAATAGTGCTACTCCCTATGGGCTTATGGGGTCCAATGACATTCAAATCACTACAAACAGCCATTTTTATTCCAAGTTCTAGCTGAAATCTAGATGGATGAGAATAACTCAGCAAGTTCAATAGCAACTTCAGACCAAGATGGAAGCCAAGGTTAGACTTGAAGTGGGAGAGCCCAAGGGCACCAGTTCTCAGGGGTGAGTGTGGTTAGCCATCATGATAACTGAGCAAAAAGAAAAAGTAAATCTATGAAGGCAGGTGACTGACAACATGTGGGCACGATGAACAAAATGGCCATGGCCATAGAGTTCTCTTACAAATGGGAAAGAGGGGCTAAGGCTGAAAGGTAAAGCACTTGTCTAGCATGCATGAAGACCTGGGTTCAATTCCTATAGCAGATAGATGTTAGATAGATGATTGATAGATAGATAGATAGATAGATAGATAGATAGATAGATAGATAGATAGATGATAGACAGATGATAGATGGGTGACAGATAGAAACAGACAGATGATAAAGATAGGTAGGTAGGTAGGTAGGTAGGTAGGTAGGTAGACAGACAGACAGACAGACTGACAGGAGCGCCAGAGCAGCTCAAGCGACCCTTCCCATGAGAGTACATGAGAAATTCAGAAGAACCAAGTAAGCTGAATGCAGCAGCATGACCCATTTGAATGCAATCTCCTGGCTACATGCTCCTCACACACTCTGTACACTCAAGGCAAGCTACAGTTTCCAAAGGACATGCCTAACAGTAATGATTTGAGTTCCTTTCTCTTCTATGGGAACCCACCATCCAATACACACAGCCTTGATCCAACTGGGGCTGATCTAACAAAACACTTTAGACCAGGAGATTGCTAAATACCAGAGTGCATTGTTCATGGTTCAAGAGGCTGGAAAGATGAAATCGAGCTGCCAGATGTTTCAGAGTCTAGTGAGGGTCTGTTCCATATATTATTATATGTACATGATATGGGAGGAGGTATATGCCATGGAACATACATGGGTCTGGTTCTCTCCTTCTACCCTTAAATGGGGTTTGGGGGATCAAATTCAGACATAATGCTAAAAACAGCTAGGAAACTAAATCAACATTTACCCATCCAGACTACTAATTATGACAGAAAAATGCATTCAACCCTCTTTGAGATGGCATTTGTTACTTTGCCCAATCATCTATCTCCCTGGTCACACAATGAGTTCTTTGGCATCAGATACCATATCTTCTACAACTCAGCTTACTCCACAGTGACTGACACCAGTCCTAGATTATAACAAAACTTTTTAAAAAAGATTTATTTATTATGTATACACCAGAATAAGGAATCTGATCCTATTACAGCTGGTTGTGAGCCACCATGTGGTTGCTGGGCATTGAACTCAGGACCTCTGGAAGAGCAGTCAAGTGCTCTGAACTACTGGGCCATCTCTCCAGCCCCTGATTGTAACAAAACTTAATAAACACTGCTGGAACAGGGGCGTTTCTGACCCCTCAAAATATCTCCTGAAGCACACACTATATGGATATTAGCTGAAATATTAATAAGCAAATGAGAGCTTTTTAGACTGACTGATGTAAATAAATCACTGTAAGATGTAAATAAATCCTTCTGACCAGATGGCACCCAAGAGCTCTGAAGGGTGAAATTTCGGAAATGATAGCCAAAGAAAATGTGACCTGTTATGAATTGTTTTGGGTTCCTCCTAGAACTTGGATAATGGCCCAAATCACTCCCAAGCACAAAACCACTTATGAGGAGCCAGAGGGCCAGAGAGCCAAGGGGCCCAGAGTCCAACTTCTGCCCATGACACACATTGGTGTGAGAGATTGCATACAGAGCATTGAGTGTGAACTTGGTGGCAAGCTGGCTGGGATTTTCTAGGAAACTCAGACATAGCCAAGTTCAAACGTTCTTTTGAGAGAACGAAAACAGATGCGTTCTGGAAGGGATAAAGAGGAGGCAAGGATAATGTGCAAACCCAAGTCTTCATGCTCAGACAGAGGGTTCCTTCTTGTGTCAGTTGTTATCACAGGGTATTTTGTCATAGCAACATGAAAACACATCTGCACACCACAGCAGCTCTTCCCTTTGTGTGATTCCAGGTCACACTCGGGTAATGGGGCTTGTAGATAAAATACGAGACTAGCAGTTACGCTGGAAGTTCAAAGTCAATCATCTTGAAGTGTGAGTCTCAGTCACTGGGCACACATATCTGGGCACACTTACATCTGGGCACACTTACATCTGAGCACGCTTACATCTGGGCACACTTTGACTTCAAAATTATTGGCATGTACTTCTATTTCAAATTTACTGGTGCATACTCCTATTTCAAAATTGTTCAGTGTTTCTTTGAAACAAGAGTGTAACAGGGCGTCTGTCATTGCTGAGTCACGCTAAAATTGCATCAAGTCACCATCAATGGGGGAGACGGAGGGAGGTAGGCAGGTTGCTTGTCTGGCATGAGGCAGTGATGGCAGCGGGAAACTGGAATAGACAAAGACTTGTTATCTGTGAGTGAGATGGAGACCCATGAAAATCAGGTGACTACTTTGCAGGGTCTTTTCACTAGAGGCAAGGTCTTTTTCTCTGCCTCTGCACTTTCTCCTGGCCCATGAGCTTCTAGCCAGTTCTGCCCTGCCTCTTATCTCTCCATGGGAGCTCTGGGATTACAGGCGGATGCTACTGTGTCTGGCTCTTCACACGGGTCCCCAGGATCAAATTTGAATCCTCAGGCTTGGGCACCAAGCACTTTTACCTCTGAGCCATTCCCCAGCTTGGAGAAGGAAAAATCTGAAGTCACAACTCCTGACTGCACCCGAGCAGAGGTCTCTAAGAACCCTCCAGCTGTCACAGACGGTAGGATGAAGCTACAAAACCACCTCCAGTTCCTCTATTTAAATCTATGCTTCTTCTCTTATTAAACCCCAACTCTACTTCAACACACACACACACACACACACAAGAAAGGAGGTAGGGCTGGGATAATAGTACAGTCCACCTTCACCCAGAAACATCTCTGGATTTTTTTGGTCCCCATCCAATAATCATCCTCCAGCCTCCACGCTCAACCTTCTCACTCCCTGCCTTAAATTAGACAGGCTAAGACTCTCAATCCCTGGGGAGGCCAGGCCCTTAGAAGAGGGCAGATTTCTGAAGAAAGATCGTCAACAACCATCAGCCCTTACAATAGAGATGGAAGATGGTGGGGAGTTGAGGCAGGATACAAGATCAGGGGAGAAACTGTGAGCACATAGAAAGGGAAAGGAACCCCACCCCGGAGTCTGGTTGGCATCTCAATCTTGGCTGAGAGCCAAGAACTCCATCACAATCGATAAAAGTGCTCTGTGGATTGCCTGTGTGGAAACAGCACTCACTTTTATAGAGATCTTTCCAGGAGAAATGCTGATTGGTATGGATCAGCTTAAGACCTCAGAGCTCATAACCCTCAAGAGTGACCTTCCTCCTTTGCCCAGCATAAACATATAATTTCCGAGCCTCTTACAAGAATATAAATGTTGTTTACAGTCAAAGCGGGGTGTTCATAAGGATTCCCTCAACCCTGGGGCCTATGATCTTATCTACCTGCCTGACTCCCACACAGTGCACCTCAGAAACCATCCTAGAGTTGGGGAAAGCTCCTTAGCAGCCTTAAATGATGTCTCTACAGAAGCCACCAAAATTATACATATGGCTATTGCTAAGACTCACAAACGTGACTCAGGAAGCTGCATCCATGTGCACAGTGTATAGTAGTCTTTTCTAAGCATATCTCTCTCCTTTGACGCCGAGGCTTAAATCTATGCTTCTTCTCTTATTAAACCCCAACTCTACTTCAACATACACACACACACACACACACACACACACACACACACACACACACACTGAAAAAATAAAGAAAGGGGGTAGGGCTGGGATAATAGTACAGTCTATAAGGTGTTTCTCACACAAATATAAAGCCCACTCAATGACCAAACAAAATGTGGTATGTCCATACAGTGGAATATTATTCAGCCATAAAAATGAATGTTACTTTACATGCTAATGTTACTTTATCTGCAACAAAGTGGCTGCACCTGCACCTGCCGCTGCCTCGCTGCCAAGGCTGAGGCCAGGAGACCCTATACATTCTACTGCCATGCTGTTAATGTGTCTAAAAAACTTTTTTTTTTAACTCAAAGAATTCTTGTAAGCTCCAGGGAGTCAACTTGGATCTACCTCAAACTGGTCAGATGTGCCCCTCAGTTAAGTACTGTCAATCAGCAGCCTAAGCCTCCTCACCTCTCCCTAATCTTGAGACTCCCCTCCATCAACTACCAACATCTAAGAAAAAAGAAAAATTCCCTAAACTTAACTTTATCTTCTGCCCTGCCAGCATCCTGCCAGGTCCAGAGGGTTCCACCAAGCCTGAACAGTGAAGTGAAATAGCCAGATACCCCAGGACGTGGACAGAACCCCAGCTTTCTCATGTTCCCCAAGTCAACAGGAAGCAGTCTTGAGAATTTGGCGTCCTCACTCTGCCCCCCCCGTCCCCCTAACTCCTCACCTTTTTATAGTAAACAAAAGGGAAGAGCATCGGCGTTGTTCAGGCATGCCTAGCCCGCCCCTTGGGACCTGACAGGACGCTTTCATTGCTAGGTGGTCTCTGTGCACATGCACTGACCCCTCTTTAAATAGCAGGGCCCCACCACCTCTCTCTCTCTCTCTCTCCCCATGAGGCCGCATCTGTATCCCCTTCTCTTCCCCTTTCCATCTCTTCCTTTCCTCTCTCTTCCTCTCTCATTCTTCCTCTCTCCTCAGCCTTTATCTCCAGAGGCAAACTCTGCATCTCTTCTTCCCTTCCCTCAATAAAATCCTCTCTGTGAGCTCTGTCTGCATGGTGTGTGTCTCTCTCACCTGCCGAGGGGCCCCCTGACTCCGGCCCGCCAAGGATGACCCATTTTTAATATAACAACCGCCTCTGCACTACCTCAGCCACCTCCACATTAGGAGCAAAATGCTGTTCTAGACTAAGTCTCTATCAGTCTGTTTTACCAATAAAGTCTGGGGAGCCAGATGCTGGGGTGAAAACCTGCTAGCTCAGAGAGGCAGAGGAAGCAGCCAGCTGACCTTCCTCTTCTGCCATCGTCCCAGAAAGAGAGCTTTTCCTTCTCCGTCTCAAACATAGAACTCCTCCAAGCAGATCTCTGTCCCTTCTACTTCCTGTGTGTCTCTCTCTCTGACCTCCCAACTTCCCTTCACTCTCTATGGTTACTTCCAGTCAACTGGTTGCTTGCTCCCCCCTTGACCTATGGGATATTGTTTTTACTTTACCCCATTTACAATGAGCAGAAAACTCTTGGATTAAAAATGTGGACTAGGACTGAGCCACACCACAGCTAGAGGCAGCAAACAAAGCAGTCTCAGGGTTCACAGTGTGATCAAATATCCGCAGTCTCAGGGTTCTCAGTATGATCAAACATGAACCACAACATGCTACGAGCTGGATGCTCCTTAAAAACTTCACACGAGGTGAGATATGACAGACTCAAAAGACATGTGTCATGTGTTTCCACGTATGTAAAGTGACTCTCCAGAGCACAAGTCCATAGAGGCAGAAAGGTCAGTGGGTGCCCAGATAGGCCTGGGTGGGAGACTGAGCTCTAATAAATAAGAGGTATGGGACTTCAACAAGGACATCCTAAAGTTGTTTGTGGTGTCAAGGCACAACATTATGGACCTACTAAAAGTCATTCAGTTGGGGGCTGCAGAGATAGCTCTGTCGTTAAGAGCACTGGTTGCTTGCAGAGGACCTAGGTTCAGGATCCAGGACACACAGCAGCAGCTCACAACCACCTAAAACTCCAGTTACAGTGGATGTAATGCCCTCTTCTGGCAGACCCATGTCCCTGGATGACACTCGGCCTAGCAACAAGCCAACACTTGGTTGGGTGTGCCTTGAGATGGCCTGCCAGTGTCTCAGCCGCCCTCTCTTTGGCCAGACCTGCACCTCTCCACATCCATCAGTAGCCCCAGGGCATCCCTGGTCCAGCATGGGCACGGAGCCTTGGTTGTTTAGCTAACAGGGAAGGCACACTTAGCAGCCCTAAGCACACACTGTTCAGTTCTGATGTCAGCCTATGGGACGAGTGCTGTTATTCTTGCTTTACAAATGAGTCACTGAGAGCTTCAAGTAGCTTGTCCAAGATCTCAGGGCTGCTCAGCAACAGAGCCCGGACTCAAAACCAAGCCGCCACAGAATTCACTAGTTTAAACAAAAAGCTATGCCCTGAACCTGATGGTGTGGCTCAGTTGTTAGAGCACTGGCCTGGCATGCAAGAAGTGCCAGTTACAATCCCAAGGTGCCACATAAACTGGGTATGGTGGCACACTCCTGTAATCCCAGCGCTTGGGAGGTGGGGGCCATCCTCAGCTACATCCAGCCTGGGGTTCACGGATTTGTGAGATTCTGTTGAGGGGGTGGGGAATTGAGAGGAGCAAGAGGAAGAAGAAGGAAGAGAAACAAGGAGACAGGCCATGATCCCTACAAGAGCGTGTGTGTGTGTGTGTGTGTGTGTGTGTGTGTGTGTGTGTGTGTGTTTGGAGGTTAATGGAAGAGTAGAAAATGAAGATAAAAGCAAAAGACAAGAAAGGAAGGAAGGAGGAGAGGAGCAGGAGGGTGGAAGGGACGTGGCCGCGCCAGATTCTCCTCTGAGATGGGAGGCAGCTCTGCTGAGTCAGTTCCCCACAGATGAGAGACCAGCCCTAACTAAACAAGTCCTCAGGCAATTGATGAACTAGCTGGAAAACTGATTAGTTCAGAAAAAACTCGGAGCCTCACATCCGCCAACTCCATGCCAGTGCTCGGGAAAGGTGCTGTTCTCACACACAGCCTGTCTGGGCTGGATGCCGGAGCCTTGTAGAATGAATGATCTTAATGGTTCCTGTCGGTAGCTACAACTGCCTTGCACTTCCTGTCCTCCTGGGCCCACCTGTCAGGCTAAGCGGATGTTCCTGTCAGCCAGCCCATCTCCCTTGGAAAAACACTAACAAATTGTTACTCCTTGGGGGTCCATTTTCTGTAGCTGGTATCCAGACCACCCTCCTTTGGTTAATACATTTGTTTCCCAGATGAGGCACACCAGCATTGATTGGATTTCACAAGTGATTAGAGTTCACCATTACAGACGCTCACCTCCGTTGAGGTCTTCAGATCAGTTTTTCTCTTTGAGAACAACCATGTACCAGAAAGAAAAGACTTTACACAGCCTATGGCTTGATGACACCTTGTTCTCAGACCCACCATCTTTGGGGATGTCAAGTTGGTTCTTAGTCTCAAGGGCCAGGGCGTAGCATGGGGAGGGCACCAAGCCCCGGATGAATGAGCAGACACTGACTCACATCAAGGCCATGAGCCGGAATTTTGAAACAAATATGGGCTGAGAAGATGGCTTGGAGGATAAAGTACTTGCTGAAAGAACTGGAGACCCGAGTTTGGCTCCTCAGCACCCACATAAAAGCCAGGCACAGTGATGAGTGCTGTAACCCCGGCAATGAAAGCCAGAGATAGGAGGACCTCAGAACTAGCTGCTCAGGAAGTCTAACTGAATAGTCAAGCTGCTAGTCCAACGACAGACACTATCTCAAAAAAGATAACAGGAGACTGGAGATGGTTCAGGAGTTGAACACACTTGAGGGTTTTCCAAAGAACCAGGGTTTGGCCCCTGGCACTCACATTAGCTAGCTCGCAGCCACTTGTAACCCTAACTCCAAAGGATCCAATACCTCCTCTGGCCTCTTCAGAACTCAAACACAAACCCATTTTCTAACTACTCCTGGAGTTCCTTCTAGCCCACTTTCTCCCACAGAAGTTCTGAGGTGTTACCCCAGCCTGTCAGGAGACAAAGCCATCAGTCTCGAAGTTAGGATGAGTTTCATCTGAAAGGAGCCTGTGATGTTTCAGATTAACTGGATTTTTAATAGTGGGTGCATCTATGAAGGTGTTTTCAGAAGGGTGTCTGTCACTGAAGACGAATGTGGGCAGACCGTCAGTGTGGCTGGGGCTCCAGACTGAATAAAATGAGTGAGCTGAACACCATTTGCCTCTCTCCTCCCTGACTACAGATGCGATGTGCCAGCCGCCTCACATTCCTGCCATCACACCCTTCCCTCCATGGGAGCCTGGACCCTTAAAATTCTGAGCCAAACAACCCCTTTCCTTCAGTTCTGTTTTGTCATGGATGTTTGTCAGAGCCAGGAGAAAAAGCAGCCTAATCAGAGGTCAGACAGTGAGCAGCAGCAGCACTGAGTCCAGGCACTGGGCCAGAGTTGGTCTTTGCTGGAGAAACTCCCTGTGGTCCCCCATTCCATCCTGTCTCTCACAGAGTAAAGCAGTCTGGTTCACTTCCTGGTCTCCATTTCCTGTTGTTACATCTGGGGCTTTGCAAAGCATCTGCCTTGGCGACCCACAGATGATGTGACCCTGAGTTAATATAAAAACAGCTCATAAATATTTATCAAACCCTATTGCTCTACTGTGCGCCGAGGGAGGCAGATGAAAGTCAGACATGGCACCTATTGTCAAGACACCCACAGTTCTTCTAGAACCTAAGGATGCATTGTCCGATACAGTAGCTACTGGTTATAGCCTCCCACAGAACACTTAAGTCAAGAGCCTAAAGTGAGATGTGGAAACTGTCACTGCAAAATCACAGAAGATTTCAAAGATGAGGTTTTCAAAACTAAAAGCATCTAATTAAACAAATTCATATTAACTGGATTTAGGAAGACACACTAAGTTTAGTCTACTTTTTTTTTTTTTTTAATGAAACTACTAGAGGATTTAAGATGTTATGTGTTTGGATTCTCTCCC
>NC_050460.1:5771595-5793693 GCF_903995425.1 Onychomys torridus
AGAACAAAGGTCAGTGCTGAGGCTGAAGGTGCAGAAGCCCTTAAGTATGAGCCGCCTAGGATAACCGTGGAAGAGAAATATTTGCCAAAACAAATATTTAATGTTGATGAAATGAGTTTATTCTGGAAGCACCTGCCAAGGCATACATACAGTCATCAGGAATCCACAGCAAAGCCAGGCTGGAAGGCATTCAAGGACACTGCACTGCTGCCCGGGGTGGGGTTGATACAGGGATCAAATCAAGGCTTTTCCTAATCCACCACTCAAAGAACCTGGGAGCCTCCAAGAGAGTGAGCATGCACGTTCTGGGTAGCCTGGATGACACTGTTGTTGTTTAAAGCTCGGACTTTTGACTATTTAATCCAGCAAGAGACTAGTTTAGGCAAAACAACCTACTGTTCAAGAACGTTCTGGACACTTCGGGGTTTCTGCAGCAGGTGACTGACACGTGGCAGCCTTGGGAAAACCTTGACTTTCCTTTTGTTTTCATGTGTGTGTATAGTGCATAATGTACATGTTCCTGTGGTGTGTGCACAAGTGTGTGTGGGTTCACATGCACACATGTGTTCCTTCATGCGTGCTGGGGTAAACATCAGGGCTCTCTTTAGTCATGTCTCCACTTTCTTTCTTTCTTTTTTTGGAGGGGTGGTTTCAAGACAAAGTTTGAAGCTATCTCTTTGTAGTTTGGGTGCCTGTCCTGGATCTCGCTCTGTAGCCCAGGCTGGCCTCAAACTCAAAGAGATCAGCCTGGCTCTGCCTCCCAAGCCCTGGGATTAAAGGTTGCACCACTGCCACCTGGCTCCACTTTATTTCTTAAAATAGAACCTCTCACTGAACCTGGATTCACCAACTGGCTACACCATGTGGCCATTGAGATCCAGGGATCTACGAGTCTCGGTCTCTCTGATTCAGGAATTACAGATTAGGAACCTACACTCAGCTCTTTGGGGGTTTTGTTGATACTGGTTGTTTGGTTGTTTGCTTATTTATTGAGACAAGGTCTAGGATATCTTAGCCTGGTCATCTTGAGGATGACCTTGAGCTCCTGATCCTCCAGCCTCCAACTCCCAAGTGCAGGTTTTAGAGGCATGTGCCACCACACCCAGTTAGGAGGTGCTGGGGATTAAGTCCAGGGCTTTAAGTATGCTATTGGAGCACTCTACACCCCCAGCCCCTGAGTCCTAATTTTCTAAACACAATCTGGAAAATTGCTACAGCCTGAGAAGAAACCAGAACAGTGTAGGAATGGTGTTCTCAAGAGGGGTTTGAAGACATGTTGACTCACGTGGGCTTTCACGGGTCTCTCCTGTTAAAGAAATACTACGACCTAGTAGTAGCCCCCACCCCAAGTAGAAGTGCAAGGTGCCTAGCTGCCCCCGACTCAGTAGTCTTTTCCACAACTTTATGTTTCGAGTAAGTCATGTTTTCCTCCACATCTACCATCACAGAGGCTTACCTTTAGAGCTGCACACAGGCCACACCAGTTACTGCTTTTACCCGCTAGTGTGGAGCTTCACCTGCACTCAAATCACTCCCATCCAGTCACATCTGGGAACCTCTGGATGTGTCTCTCATTAACACTTTTCACCATCCGGTCCACGGGTGCCCTCTGCCCTCAGGCACTCTGAAATGTTTCTGAGTCAGTCAGGGTGCTGACTCCAGCAGCAAGTCCCAACAGAGCTGTCCTGGACCATCTGTGACCTAGGTGACTCTGAATTCAATGTGGAAGGGTGAATACCTCAGCCAGGGCCAGGCCTCACTGCCTGGGCCCCAGAAGAAGGCTACACACAGAGCAGATGCCACTCACCACTGGAGGCTTAGCGATGAGTATGAGCCTTGAAAAGGCAGGAGCTAACATTTGCTGAGCAGACACCCCATGTTCAGCCTTGTGGGTAAACTTGTCTAATCTGGACACACAGGGAGGCTGCCACAACCGTGGAATCCAACCAGAACCCAGTGGCTTGCAGAGACTAGAAATATATTTCTTTCTCACGAGTTCTGGGGAAGACCTCTTGGTGGGCAGGCAGCTCTGCTCAGGCACACTTGGGGACTCTGGTTCTTTCCATATGGTATTTCTCCTGTTTCCTAATGTGGGGTTATCTTTGGCACTGTAGAAGCTGAGTACATTTGCTTTTTGTCCCTATGACAAAACACTTGGCATAAATGGCATAAAGGGGGGTATGTATTTTGGCTCACAATTTCAGTCTTCGGCTCTACTGACTGTGAGCCTATGGGCAACTGGAACTGTGGTAGTAGGAGCCTGGGGGAGCCGGTGGGAGCCCATGGCAGCCTGTGGAGCCCGAGGCAGCCTGTGGCAGGCTGTGGCAGCCTATGGCAGAAACCGGTTGCTTGATGGTGAACAAGCAAAGAAAGACTAAGAGTTGATGTTGGCATGTATTCTCTACTGTGTAGTTTTGGTGCCTGTCCTGGATCTCGCTCTGTAGCCCAGGCTGGCTCATCTTGGTTATCAACTTGACACTCCTGGGAAGAGGGACCATCAATAGAAGAACTGCCTCCATCAAATGGCCTGTGGGCGTGTCCGTGGGGCAGTCTCTTGATTAATGATTGATGTGGGAGGGCCCAGCCCACTGTGGGAAGGACATTGTCTAGGCAGAAGGGGCCTGGGCTGTACAAGTTGAAGGTGAGCAGAGTTGTCCGCAGTTTCTGTTTCAGTTTCTGATTGACTTCCTGCCCTGACTTACCTTAATAATGGATTGTGACCTACAGTGTAAGCCAAATAAACCCTTTCTTCCTCCAAGTTGTTCTTGGTCACAGTGCTTATCACAGCAACAGAAAACAAACCAAAACAGTTACTTGGCTCGTTGCTGTGAGAAAATGTCTACCAAAGCAACCCAAGGAAGGGTTTCTCACAGCTCACAGTTTAAGGGTCTAGGACAGCGTGGTGAGGGTGTGTGTGGCTACAACAGTGGGAGGCAGCTGGTCACATTGTATCCACACAAGGAAGGTGTGTGGCCGCTAGTCACATTGTATCCACACAGGGAAGGTGTGAGGCAGCTGGTCACATTGTATCCACACAGGGAAGGTGTGAAGCAGCTGGTCACATTGCATCCACACAGGGAGGGTGTGAGGCAGCTGGTCACGTTGTATCCACACAGGTAAGGTGTGAGGCAGCTGGTCACGTTGCATAACAGGGAACAGAGAATTCAGCTTCCTCTCTTCTTTTTATTCCATCTGGGACCCCAGCCCGTGGACTGTGGGTGCCACCCACACTAAAAGTGGGTCTTCCACCCTCAATGAACCCAGTCTAGAAACTCCCTCCCAGTCATGCCCAGAGACTTGTGTCCAAGGTGATTCAAGATCCTGTCAAGCTGACAATTAACCAGCATAAGTACCTAGGACAAAAAAACAAAAAAACAGCCCAAGAGGACTTAATGACTTAACTTTTCTCCAGCTAGATCCCACACCCCAAAGTTTCTGGAATCTTCCAAAATAACACCAACTGGGGACCAATTGTTCAATAGTGAGCATGTCATGTTGGAACCATGACAGTGGGCCATCAGTGTGCCTCCCTGCAGTTAGTGGGAAGGAGAATGGCAGCTGGCGGAGGGAGCATGGTGAGCACGGTAAACATTGGGCATGGAAGTCTCCTGCATCCCTCCATCCCACCCCTGTCTTCCACTCTCACACTCACCTAACTGCAATGAGATGGGGTGGGGGTGGGGGGATAAAGTGGCCATAGTAATTTTTTTTTTTTTCAGACAGGAGCTCATGTAACCCAGGCTGGCCTCAAACTCTCTGTGTAGCAGAGAATGATCTTGAATTTCTGATCTTCCTGCTTCCACCTCCTAAGCGCTGAGATGGCAAGCATGTGCCAACGTTGTTTTATGTGGTGCCTAGGATAGAATGAAGGGTCTCCTACATGTTGGACAAGCACTCTACCATCAGAGATACAAACGCAGCTATACCTCCCCGCTTCTGGAGACAGGCGTCTTTATGTGGTCCAGGCTTTCCTCCAATGCCAAGTCCTGCTGCTGGGCTTGACTCACAGGTGAGAGCACCATGCCCTGCCCAGTGTGGTTATTTTACTGACAAAAGACGAAATGTAATCTGTGCTCAGCCTGCCACCCTCCCTTCTAGGTGCGCCTTAAGATGCTCTTCATGGATGAATCCTTGCCCTGGCTAATAGCTACCTGATCTAATCAATGAACTTCAGCCAAGGCAACAGAGCTGAACCTCTTTCAGATAAAATACAAGTGGTATGTGTTTTAACAGAGAGCTGATAGAGATGTAAGATTTAGCACAGATATTTGACTCTGGCAAGGGTGGGCCTGGAGCAGGCCTGTTCTGGGGACATCCTAGTTCAGGTTTTAGAAGAGACGAGACTGGATTAGAAGCAGGTCTTTCGCCTGTGGAAATCACCGACCACTGACTCTCGGAGCTGGAGAGGTGGCTCGGGAAGTGTTTGCAGTGCAGGCTTGAGGATCTGAATCAGGGTCGCCAGCACTCACGGAGACACCAGGTGTGTGCTGAATGACTAGAACCCCAGCCCTGGGGCGGAGGTAGAGAGCTGCTGGCAGGTAGATCCCCAGGGCTTGCTGCACAGCCAGCCTAGCCTGAACAATGAACTGCTCTCCGTGAAAGTCTATCTCAAAAATAAGGTGGAGAACGAAAGAGGAAAAATCCAGCACCAACCTTGCACCTCAATATATGCGTGCACATGCACACATTCAATACACACCACACACACACACACACACACACACACACACACACACACACACACACACACCGCATACAAGACTGAAAATAATTCTGACCCTCAGCCTTCAGCTTTGTGAAGGAAGGAGCCTCAAGAGACAATGTGTATGGCAAGCCATGAGGGACTGTCATGTGTTTGGTCTGGTTTTGGTCTGAGAAATTCCCCACACATCCACCAATGAAGTTGCCCTTTTGGGGAGGTAGCAGATTGGCTTTGTACAAGGTCTGGGCTTTGGATAAGGGTTTTTTGTTTTTTGTTTTTGTTTTTTGTTTTTTTAAGATGGGTTACAAGGAATGTGCAAAGATTGTGAGAGAGAGTGTCCAAGGTGCATGCACTCCATTCCCCATTGATTTCTGATCAAGCTAACAAGCACTCACTAAAAGCTTTCCTGGAGATCTATAACAATTCAGATGCTTCTGGGAAGCCCCTGAACAGTCACACACCTGCTTTCTTCAAGTGTTGGCTAATACACAACACCTAAGCAGTAAAGGGAGGTGTGAGCACCAGAGCAGGAGGAGCTGTGGGGAAGTGGGTTAGAGGAGGGGGTTTCCAAGTCCTGGAGAGTGTGTTCACTAATAAATATAACCAACATGCTGCGCAAATTACTGAAATATATAATCTGTCATCGGAGTGAATACTTGTCACAGACGCCCACTTCCGAGTGCTTCTGAAGTGCCAGGTGCCATGCTCAGTATATCACAGATACTCTCATTTAACCTGGACCTCCCTGAGGACGGTACTGCTATGGCGCGAGCAGAGACACAGATTCAGATCCTACAGAGAGAAATCAACTGGGTGTGAGCAACCCACTCAAGGCTACGCTTGTTGGGAAGGGGAAGAATTGGGATGAAAGCCCAGACTTGTCTGATTCCTGACACCATCTCCAACCACCACATGTGCGGCCACAGGCCTCAGTCTCCTCACTTAGAAGATGGGACATTACAACCTGCTCTGTTTGCCTTATGGGGTTGTTCTATTGAGAAATGGTGGCCAAGATACACCACAGTGGTTGGGGATATAGCTCAGCTTGTAAAGCACTCACCTTACAAGCATGAGGAATGGAGTTTCACCCCCAGAACCCATACTTTAAAAGAGCCTCGTGTGATACTAAACACTTGTTATCCAGCCCTGGGCAGGCGAAAGTGGCCAGAATAGCCTTCTTGGCAAGTTCTAGGATAGTGAGAAACCTTGTCTCTAAAAGCAATGACTAGAATAATTGATTGATTGATTGATTGATTGATTGATTGGTAGATGGCCCCTGAGGTGGCCTCCATGCATGTGTAAACACACACACACACACACACACACATTTACACACAGACAAAAAAATAACATGTTTTTGTTTTATTCATTCATTCTATTGTATGTGTATGAGTGTTTTTCCACCTGTATATCTTTGTATCATGTGTGTTTGCTGCCTGTGGGGATTAGAAGAGAGCACCCGATTCCCTGGAGCTGTGGAAGCACAGGTGGCTGTGAGACACTGTAGTTTCTAGGGCTTGAACCCGGGTCCTCTGGAAGAGCAGCCGGTGATCTTGATGGCTCAGCCATCTCCCTAGCCCTGGACTGTTCAAACTAATTCATTAAATAATTAAATAACAAAATAATTAAACAACACTGCTCCCATATTCCTCAGGGTAAAGAGGAACAAAACCTACCTTCAATATACTTAACAATAATATGTTGTGTTTGAGAAACCTCCAAAGGTAATGGATTCTGTGTTCTCTTCACAAGAAATTAGCACATGACGTAAAGTGTGTTCATTACCTCTATTTAGGCACTTTACAATGTATACATATTTCAACACAGCAGACTGAAAAGAGAAACAAATATAGTTAGCCTCCTCCACGTGCAAACATGAGAAGAAGGATGCTCCAGAGAGTTCACAGCTGTCTTCACCCCAGTAGAACATCTGGGAATGAATGATGTCATCATCACACTGACAGAACTCTCAAAAAGTCCATGGAGAGAAACCAAGGCTCGAGACCACAACTGGCGTCAAAAGACAAGCTGCAGAGAGGATCACCATGGAAATGGACACTCCAGTCTCTATCAGACCGTCAGCCAACAGCAGCCTTCTGAAAGCCCACATGCAAAACTACCCTGAATCCTGACCATAAAGATGGTGAGACTGTGAGAGAGATGGTGACTTGGACGCCAACTGTGATGGCTGCTGTTAATCATCAGTTTAACGGAATCTAGAATCCCAGCGTAGACACACCTCTGGGCATGCCTGTGGAGGTTATCCTGGCCGTGGTCATCAAAGTGAGGATGTGGAAAGATGCATCCACTGTGACTGGATCCTGAGCTGTAGAGATGGAGAGAGGAGGCTGGGCTGCAGCATCTATGGCTGTCTGCATCCTGACCTTAGATGCCACAGGACCAGCTGCTTCAGGCTCCTGCTGCTGTGTCTTCCCACCATGGTGGCCAATACCTTGAACCGTGAGCTAAAATAAACCCTTTCTACCTTATGTTGCTTTTGTCAAGTGCTGTATCAGCCATAAGGAAAGAAACTCGGACAATAGCTAACACAGAGCCTAGGCTGTTTCATGGCTTATGTGTAAAGTTGCAGGTTTGAATGTACAACTCTTGGTTCCATGCAAGAGAAGCTAATTCTGGAGAATGTATGCAAAGAGAGAGTGTTCTGGAAGTATATCGGGGTTCATTAAACACATGGGGGCCAGGCTTAGGATCACCAGCAGCCTGACACTGCTGCTACTACCGCTGCTGCCACCGACGCAGCCACCATAGCCACCACCATCCACCACCACCACCACCACCACAGCCACCACCATCCACCACCACCACCACCACAGCCACCACCATCCACCACCACCACCACCACCACCACCACCACAGCCACCACCACCATCACCACAGCCACCACCACCACTTGCCACCCACAGGCTCTGGAATAGCCAGGAAAGCACACCTCCATGGTTATATTTTTAGTTTTATCCCTAATTGTGTCTCTGTGTGGATGTGTGTGTGTGTGTGTGTGTGTGTGTGTGTGTGTGTGTGTACGCGCACGTGAGCTCAGTGACTGCAGAGAGCAGAAGAGGACTTCAAAGTCCCCTGGAGCTGGAGTTACAGCTGGTTGTGAGCCACTTAATATGGGCCCTAGGAACCAAACTCAGGTCCTCTGCAAGAGCAGTGTACACTCTTAACCACTGAGTCCTCTGCAGCCCCATTTCCACTGTTCTTATGAGCTACCAGCCATGCCACCAAATCTGCCTGGCAGAAAGCCTTCCAGACAGCTGTAGCATAGTGTCACTGGCTAGATAGCTTCAACAGTACACACAGACACCTGGGGATCCTGCCAGGTCGGCAATCTCATTAAGCATCGCACAACTTAAGGGAGGTAGAACTTACTTTGACTCCTGATTTCAGAGACCTTGATTCCATTTCCTCTGGGTCCATGCATGGTGAGGCAGGGCATCCCAATGGGGTCAAGTGGTAGGGCCATGGGGCTCACCTCATGGAGGCCACAAGGCCCGTTTGTCCAGGGATGTCCCAATGACCTACTTCCTCCAACTAGACCCAACTCCCAGTTTCACCACCTCCCGATTATGTTGTCAAATTCCCAGTCCATGAGTGGAGTCATCATGGATGAGGTCAGAGCCCTCAGGATACAGTCAATTCCCAGAAGCCCCACCTCTGAACACTGCCTTGTAGAAAAGCAATACTTCCACCCAGGGTCCTCTGGCAGAACACTCCATATCCAAACTACACCAGGTGGTCTCTTCAGCCAGAGTGACCACAGCCTGGCTTGGGGAACTCCAGCACAGCAGGCAACAGGACAGGTGAGAAGCACTCCTGAAAATTCCTGAGACGACAATGTCACCTTCTCTCTTGCACACTTTCAACGGTATTTTTTAAGACCAGGTCTCACTTTGTAAACCAAGCTAGCCTCAAACTCACAAAAGTCTGAATGCCTCTGCCTTCAAGTGTGCATCACCACACCTAGATGTATGCTTATGCTTACCCAAGATTCCCAATGCTGGGAGGGTCATATGTTGTATCTTTATGCACTCCATCTCCACTCTACTCCGCTAAGAACCTGTTTCGCAATCCCATCTTCACCCTCGTTAGCATTTCCCAAACACTCTCCTCCCTGATGCTCTTTCCTGGCATGTTTAGAAACTGAATCCTCTCACCTGCAGGCTGACAACTAATATTCAGCATATTCCTGTCCTTGGGCTAATATCTCTATAACATGATGGCATTAACCAGCGAAGATTGATGTTAACTTTTTTTTTTTTTTTGCCAGAAGCTGTAACATTTCTACTGACAAAAAACACTAGTGTAGACAAGATTAAAACCAGCATGAAAAAGATTACCTACAGATAAGAAAATTTAAAAAAGCCCACCATGATCCTAAGCACAAAGTGAGCACTCCAGCATGTACGGAGCAAATGAATAAATATGTGTGTAAGGCTTGTTAAAAGATAAATAACGTGCTAGAGAGATAGCTCAGTGGTTATGAGCACTAGATGCTCTTCCAGAGGACCTAGCTTCTGCTCCCAGGTCCCACATTCAAGCCATCCTTTATCCTGATCATCCTCTTCCTTTCTGGCAGACAGGATCTTAAAGGGTCTGTGATCTCATGGAGAGTATTAAGAGAAAGAACAGGAGACAAAACAAGAATGCAGTCATCCTGGCTGGGAGATGGCTCAGCAGTTGGAGCACTTGCTGTTCTTTCAGAGGCTTCCTATTTGGTTCTCAGCATCCACATCAGAGGCTCACACTGCCTGGAGCTCCAGCTCCAGAGAGGTTAACTCTGATGGCCTCTTCTGTCCTCTGTGGGCACTGAACTCATGTGGATAAACTCAACACAAGAGACATCCACATACTATAAAACACACAATAAATCTTTAAAAAATACAATAATCCTGTGTTGATTCTCTCCTTCCTGAATTAAAGAGCAAAACAGAAAATACAAAAGCCTAGTTTTTGAGATGGGATTTCACAGGATAACCCAGGCTGGCCTCAGACTTGTAGCCATTCTCTTGCCTCAGTCTCCTGAGTGCTGAAAGTACAGGTGTGATATCTAGAATGCTTTTTTTAAAAAGATTTATTTATTTATTTATTTATTTATTTATTTATTTATTTATTTATTTATTTATTATGAAAGAGCAGTCGGTGCTCTAAACCTCTGAGCCATCTCTCTAGCTCTAGAGTGCTTTTTAATGAAATAGATTACCTTTTAAAATTTTTACTTTAATTTGTGTATGGGGGGTTTGCCCCCATTGTGTGTATTTGCACCATATGCATCCATGGCTGAGGAAGCCAGAAGAAGGTATCAGATTCCCTGGACCTGGAGTTATAGATATCTGGCTGTTCTATGTGTGTGAGTGTACTTTGTTCAGCTCTAAATTTTATGAGAGCTGAATATGTATCAAATATTTCAAATGACTAGTTAACAAATACTAGCTGCTTTCTATCACTACAACAAAATATTTGTGAAGGAAGAAAGGTTTGTGCTCACAGTTTCAAAGGTTCCATCCATGGTCAATAAGCCCAGTGTCTTTGACCATATGGTAGCATTGAACAGCACGGTGAGAGCATGAGGAAAACCACATGGTGGGAGCACGGGGAAGAGCACCTCATGGTGGGAGCCTAAGGAAGAACACTTCATGGTGGGATACTGAGGAAGAACACCCATGGTGGGAGCATGCTTGCCTTCACTCTGGCTGGCAAGTTTCTCAACCCTGTTACTGTGGCGGTTGCAGCTCTTTACTGGTATCAAAACCCTGATTCCCCACTCCCCTTCTTCAGGCTTCCAATGTGGTCAGAAGACTGGAGGAGCCGGGCGGTAGTGGCGCGCGCCTTTAATCCCAGCACTCAGAGGCAGAGCCAGGCAGATCTCTGTGAGTTCGAGGCCAGCCTGGGCTACCAAGTGAGTTCCAGGAAAGGCGCAAAACTACACAGAGAAACACTGTATTGGAAAAAAACAAAGAAGAAGAAGAAGAAGAAGAAGAAGAAGAAGAAGAAGAAGAAGAAGAAGAAGAAGATCCCCAGGAATCCTCCAGACCTTTGGCACGAATTGGGACTGCTAAGGAACCCAGGCATATGGACTAAACAACTACCAGGATCTCTGTCTTTGGTGTGAAGACAGCCAAGTTAGACTTCTCAGGTCATATCCTGTAAGCCAATCTAATAAACACCATTTTAAATACTTTCAAATTATACTATACATCCTACCACTTCTGCTCCTCTAGCAAAACTTAACACATGCCAGAAAGCATTCTCTCCCATGACAGGAATCAGAACTCCCACAATCCCCCGCTCCTGTAACCCCTGTGGCTTCTGTTTGCTATATAAAATCAATTGTTCCAGAAAGGCCTCTAAAGATGCCTCTGATTGGCCTGCTGGGCAGAGAAGCAGCTGAGAGGAGGAAAGTGCCCTTTGCTGGCCAACTCTGAGCCAGGGCGCCGACTTGGGCAGATCAGCAGCGGAGTGGAGAAGGGCAGAAGGGGACAGGAGAGGCTTAAGAACAAGGAGGGGGACACGAGGGCCCAAATCTCAAGGCTTGCTTCAGGAAAGGGGGATCGAGCTGCCTGAGTAGCCAATCTGTTTTCATCCCAGAAGTGAAAACTGCAAAATGCTCATCGGTGTAAGTTAACCATTGGAAGTCACTGGAGCCTGGAGAGACAGCTCAGTAATTAGTACCGCATTCTGCCCTTGCAGAGTACCAGAGGTCAGTTCCCAGCACTGTGGTCAGGTGGCTCACAACCTCCTATAACTCCAGCTCTGGGGGAGCCAACGGCCTCCGCTGCCCTCCGCTGCCACCTGCACTCACATATACACACCCCTCTGCATCATTGGAAATTTAAAAATGTATTAAAAGTCACACCTATATCCAAATTTATCAGTCTTGGCAAAACATAGATATGAGGAAAGGTATTTTCATGTTTTACTAGTTAATATTGCTCACGCCATTAAAAAGTACCAATAGTTTACTCAGATAGGGAAGTGAATTGTTAGTACTTCCAGACAGATTGTGTGCCTTTGGACAAATTAACGAAACTATTGGTAAGCAAGAGTATTAATAGCTGGAACTGTTGACTGGGTGGAGTGTCCTTTAATCTCTAGTTTCTACTACCTGACCCTAAGGGAGATCTTGATCTGTGGGGAGAAATCTCTACTCATTCACTCCTGGAATAATTGGGGCCTTGATGCATGGCATTAGTTTGGAGACACTCACCTGAGGGAGTGACTGGGGATTTGTTTCAAGAAAGAAAGGAACACACAAAGATTGGGGGGAGGGGGTTCCATAACTGGATAGAGACAAAGCATGTGAAGACCTGAGCCACAGAATGACAGGCTGCCTCTCTGAAAAGGGGTAACTGCAGGGTGAGGAGCCAGAGACTTAACTCTCAGCTGAGGGTGGAAAGACATGGGCTGGGAAAGAATGTCGTCCTGAGGCTTCTCCACTTCATGTGTGGTGAGAGAGACAGGCAGAGGAGGAAGACAGCTGTGAACTTCATGGGAAGGGACAGGAGCCGAAGGACAGTAGGTAGACTGCCCTAGTATGTCTCTAGATCTGGCCTTGAACCCGCTGCCACCCTCCCTCACAGCCATCAGGTGAGCTCATTAATCAGCTCAACACCCATTCTTGCTTCAGCTCCCTGTACCCACCCTATTCCCCGAGCTCCATCCAAAGATCTCTCCCAAGGTTCTGTCTGGAGACCTCTCTTTGCTCTGGCCCATCTCCGCGCCCTCCCTTCTCAACTCAAAGCTACCACAGCTCCACACCCACCGCATCCCCTAGCCAGAGGGAGGCGCTTTCTAGAATGTTGCTCTCAGCTGGTGGTGGGTGCATCTCCAGAACAGACTCCCCAGGGCAAGTTCAAAGAGGCCGACATTCCCCATGATTCCAGCTTGGTGCTGAGACTGAGACTCGGTGCTCCTTGAAGACTGGTGGACCGAGCCGTCTTCACCTCAGTGTGCCCGCAGGGCCACCTGGCCGTCCACGAGAAAATTAAACGGTATTTTGGAAGCTGGCTGGGCTGTGGTCATCTCCCAGACTCTCGCGCCCCCTACTGGCCAGGAGGGAACCTGCACTCAGGACAAAGTTGGCCGACCGGATGGAGAGCAGTCCTGATCCAGGGCTGATGGCAAGGCTGTCTGGCCTCACTCGGGGAGGCAGTTCGGTCCACCCGCGTCTGCGGCATTGACCCTGAGCTCATATGCATGGCTAGGCCTACGGCAGGACCCCGCGAGGCCCCACGGGGCGTGCTTAGAGTTTCTCATCCAGCTCTAAGCCATCGTTCTCCCAGGTGCCTCCGTGCATGGTGGCAGGGCTGCCCCGGGGGGTTCTGTTCAGGTAGTTCTGGATGGCCGAGGCGCAGTCCAACCGCTCCATGGAGGTCATGAGGTAGTGAAGCTCCTGCAGGCTGCCATTCTGTTCCTCAAACAGCTCCAGGATGGCCGCAGCGGGGCTGCGCTGGCAGGACAAGAACCTGTCTCCAAGGGACCGGGCCAGTGAGAGGAAAGCAGGGAAGCTCGAGAGCATTACCAGCCCCACCCTGCACCACACCCCTGTGCTCTGCTCCCCTTGTGCCTCAGGTTCCTCTTACTAAGGTGAAATCTTGCACAAGACAGACTCTGAAATGTCCAACTGTTTGACATTGTGACAACGTTGTCCTAGTTAGCTTTGTTGTCAACTGGACACCAGCTACAGTCATCCAGTCATCCTGAGGAGGAAACTTCAGCTGAGAAAATGCCCCCAGATTGCTCATAGGCAAGTCTTTGGGGGCATTTTCTTGATTAATGATTGATATGAGAGGGTCCAGCCCACTATGGGTGATGCCATCCCTGGGCAGATGGTCCTGGGTGGTACAATAAAGAGGCTTGGGCAAGCCATGGGGGGCAAGGCAGTGAGCAGCATCTCCATGGCCTCTGCATCAGTTCCTGCCCTCCTGCCCTCCTGCCCTCCTGCCCTCCTGCCCCCAGGTTCCTGTCTTGAGTTCCTGCCCTGACTTTCCTTCAGGATGGACTGTCATGAATAAGCAAAGAAACCCTTCCCTACCCAAGTTGCTTTAGGCTGTGGTGGGGTTTTGGTTTGGTTTGGTTTTTTGAGACAGGGTTTCTCTGTGTAGTTTTGGTGCCTGTCCTGGAACTTGCTCTGTAGACCAGGCTGGCCTCGAACTCAGAGATCCGCCTAGCTCTGTCTCCCGAGCACTGGGATTAAAGGCATGTGCCACCACCGCCCAGCTTGGCCATGGCGTTTTATTACAGCAGTAGAAAAACAAACCGAGACAGGCGTTACCTACAAATTTCACACTTGAGGACCATGCAATTTAAAAAAAAAAAAGAAAGAAAGAAAATTCCATGCTTTGAGTATGCTTATGATTTTATGTTGTATCACATTCCTAGTTCCTATGATGACCCTCTATTGTTCAGGAACCTTCTAGAGTCTCTTTTGCAATCTACAGCTCCTGACTGCCTCACTCCTCCACCACCTTGTGATGCCCTTTTTCTCTGACTTGTCACTGTGCGTATCCTGTCCCCTGCACCTCAGCTGCTCCCCACAACTGGAGTGACTTCCCACAGTCTCCTCTCTGATGCCCTTTCTGACTCTCGGTTGGTTCTGCGGCCCTCTGGCTGTACTCAGCTATCCTAGCTTCAGCTGTTGAGTCTCTTTTCAGTGTTCCATAATCCTGAATGCACACAAGAGGACACACGGAAAGCTTGCTGTTATTCTCACATTCCCAAAAGCCCTTGCTATATATCATTTGTGCTCCTAGGATGTGAAAACATATTTCACTCTTGTGTCCCAGTGCTTAGTGGCATGTAGACAGGCACTTGACAATTGCCTAAATCAGTTCTGCTTCCACGGTCCGGCTCTAGCTCATCCCTGACGAGGGCCTCCAAGCCTGGACTCTAGGACCTGCACAGAACCGTTCTTCTGCCAACCCCTTTGTGAGCTCCTTGGCAGGAGCCCCGGCTGCGTTACCACCGTGATTGCTAACACTTATGCGCTAACAAGCGGCAGGCTTCCAGCTATATGTTGTACACACATCATCCTATAATCTGCTTTTCGTGCCTTGGGCCACAGTGTGGTGAGCGCTCACTAGTACCAGTGACTCGTATCATTCCCTGTGAAATATTTATTGCACACCTACTATGAGACAGACAGACAGCCTACAACAGATCTCAGGCTGAAAGAATGGGCTTGGAGTCCTGGGGAGAGAGCAAGGTATTCTAAATTCTGCTGAGGCACTGGTGCCCCTCTCTTCCAACTGTGACACCGTCACTGCTTTTTTTTTCACGGACAAAATTCATATAACAGACACACAGGGGTGTGAACTTGAAGCTGACTTCCAGAGAGAACACACAAAGGCTTCCACTCTCTGCCTACCCAAGGAATGACCTGGAACCATGAGCTTGGCCAGGCTCAGACACAAGAGGTGGGGGTGGGGAGGTGGGGGGGGGTGTTACACCACCGCCCCAAGCAACCCCTGAGACTTTCTTCAACAGTTGGAATCCTAATGCCTGCCCCCATTTTCTTCAGTCCTTGACTTGAACAATAATTAAATAAAACTGTCTCTGGTATAAAGAACTGAGACTCTGGGGACAACCCGGAGACAAGTCACTTTCCCCAGTCCCTGAGAGACAGAGCCGGTCCCATAACCGGTCTAGCCATCTTCCAGCCTTTGTCTCATGACTAAACTGTAAGTCAGTGACAGCCTCTCTCCCACGTTTGACTAATCTGGAAGTAAATCTATTTTTATCAATTCCATTTCCAATTTCTTTGGAAACACAGGGAAGGCAGGTGGCCGTTTATGGACCCGAGTGTCTGGTGACAGTTACTCTGGAGGTTAAGGATGTAGAAAGAGTTGTCCTTCCAAAGGGACTCAGGTGGGGAGTTGCCTTCAGTAACTCTCAAGTCACCTTGTCTGTGGCCCAGTTCCCAGGATGTCCTGAAGTCCCCCAGCCCA
Organism: Onychomys torridus; assembly: GCF_903995425.1. Lineage (NCBI taxonomy): Eukaryota > Metazoa > Chordata > Mammalia > Rodentia > Cricetidae > Onychomys > Onychomys torridus. Next base: position 5,787,262 of record NC_050460.1, read on the forward strand.
GGCCACCTTGGATTTCCACTACAGCTCTCCTGTTGCTTACCGGATTTTCATGCCACAGAGCCCCAGGTGGGAGGCCAGTCTGCGCCAGTCATTCCCAGTGATGCTGTTGGGCTCCAATAACATCTGCAGCTGCTCAAAGAGCTCTGGAGGCAGCCTGAGGCAGGGAACACGGTGTAAACCAAAGGAAGGCCAGAAACCAAAGGCTGGCTGACAGCTCAGTCTGTGGCCACACAATCATGAGGTCCTGAGTTCAATAACCAGCACCCACATAAAGAAGCCAGTGTGGTGGCATGCATGTGTGACCCTAGAGGGAGACAGGCAGATTCCTGGGACTTGCTGGCCATCTAGAGCTCCAAGGTTCCAATGAGAGACTTTATCTCAAAAATAGGATGATGGCTTCTGAGGAACAGTACCCAAGGTTCACCGCTGACCTCCTGTGCATGCACACATGTGCTTGCACACACTCATATGCATGAACACACCACACACATGCACACGCACACACAAAGAGACTGGGTCATTCTCCCAGTGTCTTTACCTGCTGGGGGTGCTGAGGCAGGATTGACAAACAGCCCCAGACAACAGCCAAACCACCTTCACCTCACCTATTGCACGGGGGTGTCTGAGAGACAGGAGGCGGTGCTGCCCAGGACTCTTCCTGACGCCTGGGAATCTGAGGATCCTCCATGTACTTGGTTTCTAAGCCCTGGATCACCAACAGGGACAGGGAACACACGCAGGGGTCATGAGAAACTCCTCCCCAAGGGGCCCCACTGTATCCTTGTGACTCCACCTTCTACCTGTCGCAGGCCTGTCACCAGAGATACAGCCCCCACCCCACCCAGTACCATGGACCCTCTGCCTCCAGACCTCCAGAACCCCACAGTCAGCCTTAGATTTGCCCCTAAGAATGATAAAAACCACACAGGGTGCATCCTAAGCTAGCAGAAGGCACCAGCAAGGACACAGGACACCACCCAATAACCCAGACAGTGACCTCCAACTGCCCTCCCCAAAATGACAGTGTGTGCTGCCTGCCCCGTTCCATCCTGCGAGATGCCCCCTTACATCTTGCGAGATTCCCCCTTCCTGCAAGATGCTACTTTGGTTTTCCAAAGACTCTCAAATCTGACATGTTTGTCTCTTCCTGTGGCTGTGGGAGGGAGGGAGAGATAGCTAACCCTTTCCACTTGTTCAAGACCGGCTTCCTAGTCATCCCATTGAAGATAGATGGGGACAGTCACCTTGGAGGAGGCCAGGTCTTCCAGATGCCTAGCTGTCCTGAGCTGGGAGAAAGAGATAATGTAGATTTGAATCGTTTAACTTTCTGATGCATCCATCTATCCATCCATAAAAAGGGTGCAGGGATGGAGGATAACTTGGGGCCAGCCAGTCTAAGTCCCCTAAAGATCTGGCATGGTAGTTCATGGCAAATGCTCTCTTTAGAACTTTGTTTTGTAATCAGATCCCTGATCACTGTGAACTGGACCCAGCTCCCTGGCCCAGACTTTCCTCAGGTCTTGCCCTCCCTCTATGCCTCTGCACAAACTCACATCCTGGAAGGTATGCATGGTGACAATGATCTCATTGGTCAATGATGAGCAGTCTTTATTCTCATTGGCTACAAAGAGAAGCAAAATGGGTGAGCCAGGAAAGGGACTCAGGGAGGAGCAGAGGATGGGGCTGTAGAATAGGGTGGCTGGGAGGGAGAGCAGGAAGTGTGCAGGGCTTACCTGCCTTTCTCCGGAAGCAGAAGGAACGGAAGGGACACTTTCCATGCCAGATATGAAGATGGGGAACCAGCTGGCGACTACTGTCATCCACGTTTTCCCAGCCTGGAGAGAGGACAGAAGCGGAAGTCCTTAGAGTGCAAGGCCTTCTGCAAGTGGTTCAGAGGTTGTGGGAGAGGCGTCAGGATGGCAAAAGAGTCTCAAGCCAATGGAGACACAGGAGCTTGAGTGGGCACCTCAAACTGGCCTGGTTTCTATGCTTGTGTTTCTGTACACACAACAACACACACACACACACACACACACACACAAACAGAGAGAGAGAGAGAGAGAGAAGGAGAGAGAGAGAGAGAGAGAGAGCCCTCATCAGCCTCCTTTCCTCTTACCCCACCTCTTAAAGCAGGTGTATTCCCCCATTAATGTTTCTGTCCACAACCACAACCACACAGACGATTCCAGAAATACTGTCAGTGCCCTAGCCTTAAGAAGGGGCCTGGCAGGCAGATAAACGCAGAACACAATTCCCAATCTGAGGTTCCTCTCGCTTCCAGCCTCCCACCTCTCATCCTTCCATTCCAGGATGGCTGGCAGGGGCCGAGTGGGAGACAGAGGAACATGAACAAAGCCAGAAGGTCCTCTCAAGGCTGCTGGGAACCCAGGTCCAAGAAATAAACTTGGGGTTTCTGGATTTCCTGGAAGGCCAGCAAGGAGCCCTGAACCCTCCTTCTCATGGAGCTTTCTGTCCTCCACCCTCCGGGGCCCACCTCACCCTCAGAGATATACTGGACGCTTCAGGCACTGGTCTGCTCTGGCCCCAGTGAATCGAAGGAGCTGGCAGGGCCACGCATGCGTCCCGCCATGGGGCTGTTCATTGGTGATAGCCCACTGCAGGGCGCAGGGGTATTGTTTCAGGAAATAGACACGCAGCTGCAGGTGGGTCTGCCCCGGCACCAGTGGGGGAGCAGAACACTGCAACTGGCAGCCACTTGCGGGCTGTCTGGCCCAGGGGTGCCTCCAGAACACAGGTGTAGAGGCTGTGGAGGAGATGGGCGACAGACACCCATGCATAAGCACCAAAAGGCAGGATCCCGAGGTGCCTACCACCATCCCTGTCACTACGGGGTCTCTAAGTGGGTGAGGAGAGCACTCCAAATAGGCAAAGGAGGAGGACCCGGTAAGAGACGGAGTGCCTTAAAGAAAGGGCCAGAAGTGAATGGGCCGTGATGCCTGTGATGTTAACACTGTCAACTGGACAGGATCTGAATCACCATGGACACAAATCTCTGGGCACATTACTGAAGTGGGAAGACCCACCCTGACAGGGGTATGGGGGTCTGGACTGAGGGAAAGACAAATGCAGCAACAGCCGTCTCTTTCTCCACTGCTTGACTGAAGAGCAGTATGACCAGCTGCCTCAAGCGCCTGCCTCTGTGACTAACTGTACCCTTGAAATGTGAGCCCAAGTGGTCCCTTCCTCTGTCAGCGCCTGTCACAGCAGTGAGAAAGTGACTAAAATGGTGACTGCTACCTGCTGGAGAGGCGCGCCAGTGTGTATTACCTGGCAGCGGAGACTAATCACCGGGTCCCCAAGATTTGAAGGGGGTCCTGCACATGGTCCTCCTGGGGTCAGTGGATGACAAGAAAACTGGGAAGCAGAGGACCTAAGACCCTAAGGGATGGAGAACAGGCATGACGGGAGCCCTTCCTGAAGAGTTCAGAGGCAGTGCTGGAGTACAGCACAGGGTAGAGGGAGGCAGCTAGAAAAGATGGATGTGGAGATGGGACACACTCACTGCAAGTGTGTCCAACTTTTGACACCGGGGCACAAAGATTCATCCACAGTCACACTCAAGAACCATGCAATTAAGTTACAAAAAAAAAATCTCATATATTTTAAGCAAGTCTACAGCTGTGTGTTGGTCCTTGTTCTTGGCTATTTGGGCCATGTGGGGCCTGTGGACTGTGGGTTGGACATGGCTGCTAGACAAAGGGATGAGCTGAACCAGCTGCCTTCAGACAGGCAGAGACATCAACGTCTCAGATGGGGTTCCAATGACAGAAGGGAATACCGTGGGCATTAGAACAGCAGGCCCAGAGAGGCACACAAAGGTCCTAACAGACTGTCAAAGGATCCTAGATGAATAATGGGGCAGGCAGTTCTAACACAAAGATGAGGAGCTAGACAGAGGGAAAAGACAGTGCCAGAGAGAGGCACGGAGCAGGAGGACAGGCCAAGGTCGAGGCCTACCTGAAGTGAGAGAGCAGGATACGACACTCATCCCGGGAGGTATAAGCACCCGGCCGACCCAGAGGCCTCCAGTGCTTGGCATCCAACAGGGAAGTGTTGCTGCTGTAGGCACAGGCCTGACTGGCCTGCTGGGCACAGTGCTTGAATGTGAGGGTGCAAGGCTTCAGGAAAGAGACCCCATGAGGGCCACATGCCACCACAGGACTCACTAGTGCCTGTCTGTGAGACAATGATGGGCCATCTGTCAGGTCCCACACCAGAACCAAGGACACTCGCTCCTGGCGACCCACCGCCACAGCACCTGGAAAGACAAAGGGCTGAGATTAGTCTAGCAAGTAGGGATGTTCTGCCCCAGGCAGAGTGGGCAGGGAATCTGAGCCCAAAGCTCAGGACCCAAGATGCCCAGCAGAACACTGAGAGGCCTTATGGAATGAGGAAGGCCACCGTGAGCTGACTTAGGGTTCAGTTCTAAAGCAGTCCCCCATTTCCTTCCAGAGCCACAGCCACTTGTATGGGGATTTGTGTGACTTTACACACGACAGTCTTCCTTCCTTTGTTAGGAAATTTTGACAGCAGGCTGTCTTAGAGCAAGGCATTTTACTTCACCTGCAGAGAAGCTATCCCAAAAGATGTGTGTCTTTGGAGAATCCAACTTTGGAATCCAAAAAAGCTAAACTATAAATACAGTTTTCCAAATTCCAAAGTTATCTGTGGGCGGAGCTAAAACAGGGTAGGTACCCTCCCTTGCTGCCTGAAAAACTCCGCCAAGAAGGATGCCGGGAGTGGTTACCTGGTGGGATGAGCAGAGAAATGCCCGTGTTGTGCAGCATCAGGCATCCGCCGCGGTGATCCACCTCTCGAGCAGAATACACCAGTAGTTTGTGCATCAGCTGGCGTGTGATGGTCTGGCCCCGGGTGGGCGTGTGGCAGTTCCTGGTAGAATGCAGCCACCTCTGGCAGTGTGGAGGGTGCGCTCTGCCGTGGGAGCTCACACTCTGGTGACGGAGTGGGCGGGGACACTCTTTCCTCCTGGTCATCTGGCTTCTGGCAGGCCCCTGGCAGCCACCGAGAACAGTGCCGAAGGCACTGAACCAGAAGGAAAGCGCTGGCCACAGGGATCCCCACCAAGAGGAGAAATTGGAAAGGGTGGACAGAACTCTCCTGGGGGCTCATCGGCCTGGTCACTCCTGCACCCCTGCACCAGCCAAGGCCAAGGGCCTGGGGGGAAAGTGGGTAGAGACAGAAGGGCTAAGCTAAGTTTTTAATTTGTAGAGGCTGAGGCTTCGATCACCTACAGGGACGCTTCCCACTTTTTCCCCTTCCCCCTGCAGGCGCACACACACACACACACACACACACACACACAAGAACCCTCCTGAGCTAGGAATGGTGGCACACATCTATAAGTCCAACCCTTGTGAGGCAGGAAGATTTGAAGTTCAAGGCTAACCTGAGCTACAAACGGAGACATTGTCTCAAAAATAAAGAGCTTCCCACAGTCCTTCACAACCTATTACAGCTAAGTGAATACAAGTGCATAAAGAACTTGTATTCTGAGTAGAGGACGTGAGTTCAAAGCCATGTCGATCACCGCACACGTTAGGATTGTCATAGGCTTGATTCACCTCAGTATCCTCCTCTGTCCAAATATCTTCTCTTGAGTCAGTAGAGATACACACCTGCAATCCTAGCACTCAGGAAGGTCCTGAACTGGAAGCCATCTTGGGAGACATAGCATCTCAAAAACAAAATTTATCTTTATGAGCACTCATAAAAAAAAAAAAAAAAATCTGTAAGGGAAAAAAAAAAGCCTCTCCAATCTCATTGATATAAAATCCATGTATAGGCTGAGGCAGAGTGCTCTAATGCACAGGGCCCTGGGTTTGAGTGTGAGTAACAAGTGAAGAAAGTATACTGTTTGCGAGCAGCGAGCGAGAGCGAGAGAGAGAGAGAGAGAGAGAGAGAGAGAATGTAAATTATAGAAGTGTCTTCAATAGTGGTATGTCATAAAAACACAAGCCAATTATGTAATTTGACATATTTTATTGGTCACATTACAAAGTAATAGTGGGGCTGGAGAAATAGATGGCTCAATGATTAAATGTGTCTACTGCTCTTGCAGATCAGAGATTCAGACCCCAGCATCCATGTTGGGTGTCTCACATCTGCCTGTCACTCCTGCTCCATGGGATGCAGCGCCCTCTTCTGGCTTCTGTGGGAACCCACCACAGGCATACACTCACACAGACATACACATACGTACCCATAAGGAATACCAAAATAAATATTTTAAAATAATAATATTTGTATTTAATCCAACACATTTGAAATATTATTTTGGCAGGCAGTGGGTATGAACTCATTAGGGAACTATTTCCCTTTGCACTTGGGGCACAGCTCGGCTGGGACTGGCCATAATCTACACTCTCAGTTCTGTGATGACTCGTGTCTTAG